>NC_046663.1:26354151-26358709 GCF_010883055.1 Belonocnema kinseyi
TCTCTTGAAATAAATAACTCACAAGAAAATCAAATACATTCATTCTAACGAGTTTCAACCTTAAAACTTACCAATAATATTTCGTTTTAGGGATTTGCGATACCGGAATTCCAAAAAAAACACAAAATAAACAGCACTTATTCATAAATTACATCAACAAATTAAAGGTTGAACCCCGTTTTAATCAAATTTTTCTTATAGCATGTCACTTAGTGAAACAGACGCGGTTGCTCCGGTACCACCAAAGAAACATTATGTATGCGCAATCACACAGTTGGAAAATCTAAGTTTTCAATATAGTTTTTCTACACCCAATTATAACATACTTATCAACCAGAGTTTTATATATCTGGTAGAGAAAATAATATTGGATTACATAAGGCGACTTGCTCTATTACTGAAGACGATAATTTATTTGTCACATAGGGAAATCACGCTGATTCAAAGGGAGCTGCTAAACAAAGCGTAGCAAAAAAGATGTTGTCTATTCTAAATCAACAATATAAATTTATAACAGATGATGATCCAACAACTATAACAAACATAGAAAAATCACCTCGCAAAATATTGTTTCTCTGGGAAAATAGTTGTGAAAGGTGTTATGCAAAAAATCATACAGCAAAATTTTGTACCGCCAACAAAAGAAATAAATCTTATATAGAAAATCAATAAAAGACACCTGAATTTAGATGGTAGCAATATTGTATTTAGCTACAGTTAGAAATGTACTCGACTAAAATCATAAATGTTGTCATCTTGTACTTGTATGGAAGAAATCAATACTTTAAGTATACTCAATCGAGATACACTACAGCTCATAGTTGAATATGATAGTTACACCCCATATTTCGAGTTAAACAGGAGGAGATGTAACCGTAAGTGACCTTATAAGATTTCTGTAATAAATCCAGTATATATTAGTATACGTACATACAGCCCTATCAATGTCACGTGAAATCATACGAACGTGAAATAAATCTTTACAATTTATTCTGATATTCTAAGAAATATTGCAGCATTAATCAAAATAATAGATAATCATGTATTGACGAAAGCGATAATATCATAAAATCATAGAAATCAATGCACTTCATAAATTTTGGTACTTCATGTATATCCAAATTATAAAAAATTATATATTGTAATATTTCTCTGTTCCGAAGTCAATGTATTAATTAAAATCATAGAAATCCATGTACTTTATCAATCTCTGTAATTCATGTGTATTAAAATTATAAAAAATTTATATATTGTAACCTTTCTCTGTTTCCGACATCTATGTATTAATTAAAATCATAGAAATCTATGTACTTCATCAATCTCTGTAATTCATGTATATCAAAATTATAAAAATATATTTGTTGTAACCTTTCTCTGTTTCCGAAATCTATGTATTAATTGAAATCAAAAGATCCAGGTATTAATAATAAAAAAGATAAAAAAATAAAAATAAAATTTTTCATTTATCAATAAAACATTATATAAATATGCAACTGAAATAAGTAAAAAAATGTACCTGTCATACAATCTTATAATAAAAAAAACATATATGTGTAATAATGTAATCAAGAACTCGATTTCTATCTCGGATTTCTTCTAAGAATCATTTAACAAAATCTTTTAGCGTATATTTCTGTAACCTACCGAAGATAGCATGGCAGTATATTACGACATTTTATAACACCAAAAGTGATATCTTTCCACATGAATTAATTTAAATCTGATATTTTGGCTCTAACATATTGGCTTCACCATATGATTCGAGAAAATTTGGGGGGAGATGTTACGTATTGCGTGACTTTCGATATGAATTGTATTTGAGATATGAGGATCGATTATCCTTAATATAAAATCTCTAAACGATATTCTCGATTTCGATTGTCACAATACTCAATTTCATTGCTCTATGTGCGTGTTGCACGAGGCATCAGTGGGGTAGACAGCGTTGGAAAATATTGAAAAAATTGTCACGATTGCTCGTTCTTTGATAGCTACACGCGTGCGACAGAGGCATCCGTGAGTCACCGTGAGTTAGACAGTAATGGAAAGTTACACGTGTTTTCTTAAAGTTAATGATCCCAACGGAGCTGTCTTGATCTGCGCTTGCTTAGATTTGAGAGATGTTCATTAACTACGGTGCGCGTCTGTATTCGATTTTTTAATACGTACACGAACTAGAGCCAATGAGCGCAACACAGTTCAAACATGCGCAAGTATTTTTGGATCACTGTTGGGAATAATAATCGAATCAAAATTCGAAGTCGATAATATGAATCAACGCTTCTCCTTTACCACCACCTTGACATTCGTACCGCCACAATACAGGTACTCTGCTTGTTATTTATAATCGAATTCTTATTTCAATTTAAGACTCTATGCTTGTTATTTATGATCGTATTTTTATTTCAGTTTCAGGAAGCACATTTTAAAGCCTTCAAAGCATTTAAGCGAGCTATCTGGAATATTAAATATATCTACCTGAGTGCCTGCAGGGAATTTGTCAGAGCTTCACAGAGCCTTGAGAATCTTTAGCATATACTCTGAGATTTCTATCGGTACGGTTAGTATGCTTTTATTTACAAGTTAATGTTTAAGTTATTATTTGTTATTGACATTAAAATTAACAATAAGTAATATTCCTATGAAGAATGGAATTTGTTATAAGTTTTGTTATCAAAGTCCATTGCTGTTGTAAAATGCGATAATAACTTTTTTATATTCTGAGGTTAGGAATTGATTTTAGAATATAAGAGCGTATCAAATATGATTTTTTTCTATGAAAAGTTATGAAAATGTACTACAAATCTTTACGAAAGTGAAGCTTTTACTCATTTTTCTGAATACGAAAAAAATACTCCGAGTTTGAAATACATTGAAAATTATTGAAATTTTTCATAAAAATTTCACAAAAATTTCATTCAAATTTATAAAATTTTTGGTGGAAAAATATTAACTATTTTAATCAGGAATAAAATAAAAAATTGGTTTTTATGTTTTCATCCTACGTCTTTTTGATAAGTTTTTTAACTGCGCGCAGTTCGCTCCTAAATTGCAAAATGTAATATTAACCTCAAAATCTCAATAAGTTTCTAGCGCATTTTATATGAGCAATGAAATTTTATAACAAATTCCATGCGTCAGTGGAATAATAATTAATGTTAATGTTTATTATGAATGCACATAATACCTAAAACATTAACTTATAACTGAAAATACTCCCATGTTACACTAACTTTACTCAATATCAGAAAAGTACCATTAAACTCCTTGCACTTCACTTTCACCACAAAATAGCTGCATAAAATATATAGGCTTCCAATGTTTTATGTGCTCCTAAATGATATATGGTTTCAGAAATGTGGAATTGAATGAATTATGTTCAGTTTTATGGATGTATCGGGTCTTCATATCTGCCGATAATTTTGCCAAATACTCAATCCTTATTATATAAAAACACAATTTTAAAAACCTCCAACAACAGATACATACTATAGAGACGTACGGGCACTTTCATCGCCACCCAATGATCGGCGAGAAAAATTAGTTTTTGACCAACTAAAAAGGAACTTATGGCAAAATAGATGAATTCTCAATCAAAAAGATGAATTTTCAAGGGAAAAGTTATATCTTTCTAACAAAAAACATAAATTTTCAACAAAATATGGTACGCAGTTTTACAATTAGAAGCATTATTTTTTTATTAATATCTTAGTTGTGAACTACTAAAAAATGAAAATTACTTATTTTTTAATTTAAATATTGTTTAAGCCAATGTATTCGAAAAAGTGTTGTTATCAATTTTTTATTTAATGAAACAATTTTCAATCGAAAAAGTTGTTTACAAATAATTTTTTTAGTGACGTATATGTGATTATGTTAAATATTTTATTATTTTACGTCTTTTTTGTCATTTTCCAGATAATCTGTTTGTACGAAACAAGAAAAACGAATTTTAATCGAATGCAAATTTTTCAGTTAGGAAATAAAAAATTTGTTCCATTTCTTAAGTTTTAAGTCAAAAGACTATTTTTATGTAAAACAGTTATGACACCTTTACCCTCCATCTACCACCATAAAGCAAATTTTTTACAACACCTTCACCTCACATGATAGGTTTTCAAGTATTTATTTATTGAAAGTGTGATTCTTAATACAAAATTTCATTAATTTCAATGTAGTTTAAAATATAATAATTATAAGATTAACTTTAAAGACAATATTTATGTTTTTCATAAACTTTAATGTGAAAATTCCAGGGTAAGGTGGAAGACTTAACTAAGCCCGATATTCGACAAATGGCAGAAATTTGCGTTCCATAATGTAATTTTTTTCCAACTGTGTAAGGATTTATCTACTCTTGTAATCAAAATTCGAACAGTAATCATACACCGCGTTATTCATTACAAAGAGTAGTGTAATGATTTTGTATAAATCGGAATAGTGAAACAGTTATTACTACAGATTTTATGACATTGAACGCATGAACTAATATTGGTGAGACTTAACCAAGATTTTCAGGGAAGAGTTTACCAAGTGACAACAAGCTAATTACATGTGT
>NC_046663.1:26358809-26362965 GCF_010883055.1 Belonocnema kinseyi
GTTCGTTTAGGACGCTGTTATAAGAGTGTTCTCGCCAGACATATAAAGGTATTTGTTGATGTTGACCATGAGTTTGACTGGGATAATGTTCAAATTTTGCATAGTGAAAGTAATGAGAGAAAGAGGGAATACATGGAAATGCTTTATATTAAAAAACAAAAAAGTTATCTATTAATATAAAAACCGATTTAGATGGGTTGAACAAAAGTTATTCTAATATGATTAATTACCATATAACGTAGCTGTTTCATGAATTATGTTTTTCTTTCACTTTCTCTATCTCTGATGTAATTGTGACAGATATTTATATTGTGTTTACAACAGATTGGCCTACTGACCCTCATTCGATTCTCAGGTATTAAAGAGAGAGCACCTGTTCGTGGGTGCTGTCAATTGCTACCACTTAAATTTTTCTTGCCTTGATAAGTACGAGTACCGAAACGTTTGTAATGCAAATTTATTTATTTTTTTAACTTTTATTTTAATTTGATGATAATAAAAATAAAAAATGACCAAAGAAAGAAAAAGAGAAGGAAGTAGATGTGGTTGGCTGCCTTCTCATTTTTATTTCCTCTGTTTTATTTTTGTACGAAAATTTTATTCTTGTTTTGATTAACATGATTTTACATCGAAACTCACTGATGAGGGTGACCTATGTGCGCCGAAACATGTAAAACAACTTAATTGATATCAATTCACCAAACCCTAAAGCCAACAACGTACATCAACAATTTCTAAAAATAATAACTTCTTTTAACATTTACGTTTGTTAACTTAAATTAATTATGACCTCACTACAATTTAAAAGTGGATCAAAAGTGAAAACTTTTAGACAAAACTGCAACATATGAGAATCATTGTAAGAGAATATTGTTATAAATAATAATAGTAATAATAACTGGTTAAAACTCTTACTTTTGTTAACTTGAATCAATTGTTAATCGACCATAACTTGAAAAGTGGAAAATTGTATTTATTGTTTTTATTTATTCATTATTCCTAATTGTATTATGTTTTATGTATCATAGACTAAAGGTGAAAAATTGTACAATTTGTCGTCCATAAAATGTTCATATATCATATTCACACATTATTAGATTGGAAATAATCTAATTTTGTATATTTAAATGATTTTCTTGGACATACTGATATTCTTTTAATAGGAATAGATATAAGTTGGAATACAACGCGATATCTCCGCAGCGGACGTACCATCGAAGGCCTAGAGCAACTTCGAAACCAGTGAGTGGTATTGTCGCTGCATGCTGGAAGGGGAAGGGTACGCAGGTAGTCGTGGAGGAAATGAAGACTGCCCGAAAATTGACCAAGGGCCGCAACTCGGTTGCACGGGGCCAGTCGGCAGCCCCCCCCCCCCCCATGATGACCCTTTCATGATCAAGAAGATTTAGGGCCACGTGACGAGTGGTCACGTGACCAGATTCTTACCTTACCGCCTCCTTTCTTATTTCCCGATTTAATTTTAATAACACCGTCATTTACAAAAAATGTCAAGGAATTCGCCTGAATTTTTCGCCTTGTTTCTACTGATTCTTCAACAAAATATAACATGTCAAAGTTCACTGTCGTGAAATTGATGTCGTTGTCCGCGCTTTTATAGCTTTGCCCAACTGTAACTTTATTTATAATTAATGCATGATGGTGTACTGAATTCAAAATTCGTTCGCAATAAAATTATACTTTCAGTGGAGTTTTTTACGTTCTAAGGCGATTTTTTTTTCATCGACATATTAAAACTTGTGTAGAGAGGTCAACATTTTCAAAACCCATGGTAGACACACTGTTTGTTGATCGGTGGATAGAACGTAGGGGCACAATTCAATGGTCAGCTAGGTCACCTGCCTTAACACTTCAGAACAATTTCTTTAAGGGTTTTCAAAAAGATCGTGTGTATAAACCCAAGTTTTGAAATTTAGCAGACTTACAAAAAAGAATAATAACTGATGAAAGCGCTTATGAAAATTGAATTTTTCTATTTTTCTCAGAAATAGTGCAAGATGTCATAAATCAGGAACTTTGTGTAGATTTCTGTTAACTCTGCAAAATATTTTGTGAATATTTTTTTCGTACCTATTGTTGTTTGCGAGAAAAATGCGAGAATTCGATTTTATGAAAAAATCCTCCTGGACACAAAAGTTATATAGCTTGCATAAAACTCACAAGTAATTATCTTCATGATAACACAGATTCAAAAAAAAATTGGAAAAAAATATAGGCGTGGGTTTGTTAAGAAAAACTCTACTAGAATCTGGAAATAAATCTGAAATATCTCAATGAGATGAAAAGTCATATAAAATCAAAAAAATTTTTTTTTAAAAAGCCAAAATTTCAATTGCGAATAACTCCGTATAAAATTTTTTTTCCACAAATCGCAAAAATAAGTATCGTCTAGTTCCTTCTAAAAAACAACATATATTTCGTCACCAAGAGATTCTGCTACTTCAAGTTTAAAACCTGACTGATTTGCAATGGATTCGATAATCAATATTATTCGATAACAAGTGGACTATAAATATAAATCTAAGTAACGAAGATATATCTTGCGAAAACTAAAGATTGAAATTGAAAAACGGTTGATAAATCTAACTTTCTTACAAATTCTGATTCTGCTCGAGGCAATATCGTTGCTCCAAGGAAACGTTTTGCGGTCGTCAGGGAGCTGTATAGTTCAGAAATCGAAATTGTTTAAAGGAAATATTTTTTATCATAAACAGATTATAAACTGTTGAAGACATGTATCATCTTTTCACTGTCAAGTACATATTCCTACTAACATTTCAGTTACACCGAAAAAAAGATATTCTAATATTAAGATTGTCATATTCTTACAAGCATATTTTTAGTAATATTCTTAATGAAGTAAGCGAAATTCTTACTCTAAGAGTATCTTCTAACTAAACGGAGAAAATATTCTTAAAATGAGAATATGAGTGGGGAAAAAATAAACGCGCAAAGGAAAATGCGCCTTGTTCTGTTTAATCATTTATTTTAATGTTTCGTGCAGCGCGCTTTTCGAACAGTTTTTATTTTCTATTGTTTTACTCACAAAGGAGTATAAAACCAATTCTAAGGATGAATCGCGTGCGCACATCTGTCTCCTTTTCTTTACAGAAAATATTGGTGTAAGAAAACTCTGAAGTCACATTTCAACAAAGAAGTAAGGTAGTGAGGTTAAATACCAGCGTGCAATTTCCAATATTATGAAGTTAAACCGACTGAAGTTGTATAAGTTGTGTGTTCTGTATAACGTAACACTGCAATGTAATAATATTAATAATAATTTATATTGTACTATTTGCTACAAAAATATTTATAAAATAAAAAATTTAAACCTTACTATATTCTAAGATTAGCTATACCTATTTTACTTTAAAAAATTCTTTAAATTATTGGAAAGTTCCTAAAATTAGAATATCGTTTTTTCAGTGTACTTTTAATCGCGCCGTATCACACGATTGCTTCTTTTATTAGTTTAAAAATAATATTTTATAATATATTAAATCTTTGATCACAAAAGGGAAGAGGAAATGCGCAAAGGAAAATGGGCCTTGCTCTGTTCAATAATTTTATTTTAATTTTTCGTGTCACGTGTTTTTAAACTAGTTTATTTTGTGTTGTAATTTTTGGCATTGAGTGTTTCGCTTTAAAGAAAAGTGGTAAGTGCAGCATACAGATAATTGAATATTTTTCATTCAAATGTCTAAAAATTTGGGTAATATTTTATAATTTTCATTTCAAAAAATAGTTCGTAACCTATACATTTTTTGCCTTACTCAATTTAGCAGTATAATTACTTCTATCTTTGATGTTAAAAATTTGTTTACTTTTCAATTAAAGATTACGCAAAATACTATTTACTATTATTACTTTTTTATTTATATTATTACTACTATTTATTTACTGATTTTTATTGTAAAATAATATCCTCGGTGAAATCTAGTAGTATTTGTGAACGACTGAACTACTGAAAGTTGCAAATAAGAAATTTTCTATCGACCGATATATTTATTTAGGATGATATATTTCCTTTTCATGAACTAAATACACATTTCTTTCAACGCGTTTCATAAACATTGTGTTTCAAACAAGTGTTGTTCGCAATATGAATTTATAGTTTGGGCAAACATGCCAAATTTTA
>NC_046663.1:26363065-26364359 GCF_010883055.1 Belonocnema kinseyi
AATCATTATCCAAAAAAGTTAATTGAGAAACATATTGCAATTAGAGTTCAACAAATCAAAAACAAAGAGATTAATAATTTGCTTGTAGATAATCAGCAAGAGTTAAAGGAATGTAGTTCGTTTATTACTTTTGTTCTTCCATTTTTTGGTCAAATTTCTAAAACTATTAAACTTATGTTAAAAAAATTTTTAATACATACTATTTTCTGCATTCCATTTAAAATGGATTCGGTAATAAATTTTTGCAAAGATCCTTTAGATAATTTTGAAAAGGGTGCTGTTGTCTATAAGATCACTTGCAGGGTCTGTAAGTTGAATTACGTGGGACAAACTGGCAGACATCTTATTACTAGGATAGAGGAACACAAAAGTGGTGTTCGTTTAGGACGCTGTTATAAAAGTGTTCTCGCCAGACATACAAAGGCATTTGTTGATATTGACCATGAGTTTGACTAGGATAATGTTCGAATTTTGCATAATGAATGTAATGAGAGAAAGAGGGAATTCATGGAAATGCTTTATATTAAAAAACAAAAAAGTGATATATTCATTTAAACACCGATTTGGATGGGTTGCACAAAAGTTATGCTAATATGATTAATTACATATAACGCAGCTGTTTCATGAATTCTGTTTTTCTTTTACTTTCTCTATTTCTGATGTAATTGGGACATATATTTATATTGTGTATATAACAGATTGGCTTACTGACCCTCATTCGATTCTCAGATATCAAAGAGAGAGCACCTGTTTGTGGGTGCTGTCAATTTCTACCACTTGAATTTTTCTTGCCTTGATAAGTGCGAGTACCGAAATGTTGGTGATGCAAATTTATTTATTTATGTTTTTTATTTTTATTTTATTGTAATTTAATGATAATAAAAAAAAGACGAAAGAAAGAAAAAGAGACGGAAGGGGATGTGGTTGGCTGCCTTCTCATTTTTCTTTTCTCTTTTTTATTTTTGTCCGAAAATTTTATTTTATTTTTTTATTTTTTTCAGATTACAATAGGATTTTTGGTTTTCGTTTTTGTTTGTGGTCCGAATTTGGTGGTCAGGGTGCTTTTCCAATTAACCTATGAGAGTGATCAGGATAAGGCCTCTTAATTCAAAAAAATAAGGCTAATTTTTAGCTAGGTGTTTTTAGTTTTGTGGTTCGATTGCCAATGGAGTGAAGAAGGAGCAGGATCTTTTTAAAAGAAATAATTTTAATTTTAATTCGAAAATATTATTTTCGGTAAGGTAACATTTCGCTGATGATATAACAGATTCATTTTAAATAATTACAATCTCTT
>NC_046663.1:26364459-26365499 GCF_010883055.1 Belonocnema kinseyi
TAAAAGAAATAATTTTAATTTTAATTCGAAAATATTATTTTCGGTAAGGTAACATTTCGCTGATGATATAACAGATTCATTTTAAATAATTACAATCTCTTTCAACGAAATACAACATTAATAAAAAAAATTACAATGTTGTAGTGAAATTAAAAAAAAAAATTTTTTTAAGTTGTCAGAAAACATTGCAGTCACTTGAAAATTTCCCTGTTGTAAAAATATTAAATTATGAAGAACTTTTGTAGTTAAATAATTATTTAAGTATTCTTTAAAAATAGTTATTTTTCTTATCTACAAAAAGTTTATTTTGAAAGGCTAAAATTGTTTGTTACGTTGACAAAAATAATTTTTGTGATAAAAGAAAACTTACTTCTAATTTTCACGAATTCTTTAGTTACAATGTTAAAATTTAAAAGCAGAATTATATAATTATATAACTACGATGTTCTTTTTTAAAAATCAATTTTTTACTACGCTGTGATCTTGGAAATGCTTTCTTTTACAGAAATAATTTTAAAACAGAAAACTCAGTAGATTTCAATTTCAACATTTGAAATTATAAACATTTTGAAAAATAGAAATTTTTAAATTCAAAGCAATACAAAACTTTGCTAAAGAAAAGTTTTTATATAAAAAATCGAGGAAGATTTTTTGTAAGTACAATGTTCCTCGACAATCTGTATTCTTACTACTGTGAACAAAATTTGCATGAACTTTTCGGCAATATAAGGAAAACAAAAGTTTTTAAAGAATATTTAAATAATTACTTAGCTACAAAGTTTTTTTTTAATTTTGAATTTTTTATACAGTGCCACTTTCGAGAGGAACCAATTTCACTTTCACAGATATAATTCCTCATCATACCAGAAAAATTAATTAATTAACACTATTTTTCTTATACACAGAAAGCTGTGTCTGAGGGTTTCAATAAAAAAACTGGATTTACGAGGGTGGATTGATAAGTTTCCGGCCTGACCAAGAAAAACAACGTTTTTAAGAATTTTTTTTTTATTTCTCAACATAATCTCCTCCAAGGCTGA
>NC_046663.1:26365599-26368842 GCF_010883055.1 Belonocnema kinseyi
GCTATCTAAGGATGGTACTATAGAACGCCACCTCAAGGTAGGCCTAGTGGCGCCATCTCTTGGTCAGGCCGGAAACTTATCAATCCACCCTCGTAATTTACATCGCTAAATAATAATTTTAAGAGAGTTCTTCGATTGCAGTGCTTTTTAAAAACTTTTTAACAATTTGTTTCTCAATTTTGTAACAAAATTTTCCTACTAAATTTTAATTGTTTTTGCATTAGTTGTTCTTCGTTACAAGACTTCTTTTTAAGAATAGTACTGTCAATTGAAAAAGAGCATACCGGCAAGAAATTATGTAATTTTCACAGATTTAAGAAAACTCACTGATAAGGATCGCCATTATGTGACAAAACGTTTGAAACAACTCAATTGTTTTAATTCACGTGACTCTAAAGCCTACAATATATATCAACAATTTCAATTTTCAACAGCTTTACCAACGAAAAAAAAAGTAGAAAATTTATTTTGAATCACTTCATTAACTTAATGGAAGCTCATGAAAATTCAATATTTGAATTGAAAATGTTGGAATCTACCTGTATTAACGACTATATTCTTTAACTCGTCAAAATGTCAAAGATTTCGTTAGCCTATTAGCACTTTTAATTGAGGCATAGGCTTGGAAATAGCGAGGAAATGGATAATTTGAAAGACAAACGCATTGTCTTTACGGGGACATAACATTGAGGGCCTCAGGCAACTTCAAATCCAGTGAGGGATAGTGTCGTTTCGTAGTGGAAGGGGAAGGTTACGCAGGTAGCCGTGGACGAGAAGACGATCGCCCCAATTTTTCTGAAGACGAAAAACCGAGCTGCGGCCCGCGGTTGACCAAGAGTACTCTTACTCCAGTACTCCTTACCCTCTCTACTCGAGACTTTCCTCCTTAACTTTCAATAATTTTATACAATTGGCGATTGTCATTTTTCCTTCACACTTGTTCCACACTTAGGACATGCATATTTCAGGGTAAGATCACCAATTCTTGGTACCCCCCCCCCCCCCATTGTTGGTACCCTTCTCAAGATTTTATTGAGTAATAAGACAATAGAGATAAATAGCAAATTGTCGTTTATTTTTTTAAATTGTGCATATATTTTTTCGTAATAATATGTATTTATCTTATGCTAAACAATAACTTATGTGTTCTCAAATTAAAAGATCCAGCCTTGTTTCCTAACTACCAAGAATTTTCAGGTTAGCTAAAGAAAATCTTTAGATAATTTCTGTTTTTCATTTAACCCTAGAAACGCATTAATTAACGTGACTATTTTCTTTTCGACGCATTCCGAGAATATCTTAAAATTTTTAATAAAAAAATAGCTAGGATTTAACTATAATTTATTCAATAAATAGTAGTGGGTGCCAATGAATTTTCAATCTAAAGCAGTGTATGCAATTCTTGGTACCCCCTGCCAAGAATTGGATTGTATATTCTTGCAATGATATCTATTCTTGGCAATCGGAAAAAGTATGGTTATACTCGTTTGTCGTTTTGTAAAATTCAAAACTAAAAGCCGAATTAAAGGTAAAAACAATAGTTTAAAGTAAAATACTCGAGCTGTACTTAAGAGAAGTAAGTAATTATATTTAATGGTATATGTTGTTTAGAAATAAAAGTAAATTCGCAACTTAGCGATGTAGGCTCAACCACAAATTAATCTAATGTATCAGTCACAACTAGTCTTTCCAAAAAAATTACTGCCTGATTTACATTTAGAAAAAGAATGTCGGATGTAATTTTTAATACTTCTTAAAATACGTTAAATAATAATAATAAGGCTGATTTAAATAGTGTAGAGAGGAAATAAGTGTTCTGTAATCAGATTTCAGGTTAGCATCTAACCTGAAGAATTCTATATAGAAATAGAAAAAAGTTAGAAACCGAAAAGACTATGGACTACAAAAAATCTATCTTCAAATATTGACGATCTTATTGATGCGGCTAAAGGAGTTACTAGTTCTGCTGAAGTAGTCTTTTAAAAAGCCGCGGATCACAAACTGAATTTGAACAAGGTAGATCCTGGTAATTAAGTAATTTAACCCAGAATATTTTTTTATAAATGAAAAATAATCGATAAGGTTTTTTCTCTTCACTATTCACTTCTTATTGATACTATTAAAGTTTAATCTGATTTCTTCACCATTTCCTCTGTTTAGGAATAATTAACTTTTCAGTGGGCGCGCTCTGTAATTTTCCTTGAGCGAGCGCGTGTCGTAAATTTTACGTCATTCGGGCTTATCCAAGTTGAAAGAGTTTCAAAGTGTTTCAATGTGAAACAGCCACAAAATGTTTAAACTGAAAACAAAGGGCCCGGTTCACCTTCCTCAAACCCCAGGTTATGTTCTAAACCTATCAAGAACATTGAGCAACCTCTCAAATTCACCCTTATCACTTTTAACGAAAGAATTCACCAATCACCTTCAAAATACTCTACATTTTGTTCACAAACCATCAATAATATTCGACAAAACTTTGAAATTCACCCCTATCACTTTTCACGTTCTCTAATCTTTCTAAGGCGTTGCGGCAAATAAATAGAATAAATCGTTATGTGAGTGAATAAATAGATATATCATTTTCTTGAAAAAAATTTCGGAGATAATTTAAGAAATGTTGAAAAGTGTTAAAAATAATGATCGTGAAGGATTTTCCCTTTGTTTCATTCGTAAAACTTAATTGTGAAATGATGCAACACTTACCCAACAGTTCCGCTTCCTCAAGAGTTAGTTTTTTCCGAATTTCAAGAATTTTCAGTTGTCTCTTCTTTTCATCAATGTATGTTCTCACGGGTGCAACACATCCTTCTCGGTTCTCCTTCCTTTGATTAGTTAGAAATAATTTAGCTTTTGCCAACCGTCGGACGGTCGGTACAACTTTGTACGCCATTGGTCGGGCCAACCAGCTATAAATGATAACGGTCAACCGCCTTTGGCTTCTTTACGTCGGGTCGACATTTGGTCCGATATATGGGCCCAGGATTCGAACCCTACCTCAACTACCTAAAATAGTGCATTTTACCGCGCACTCTGACCACTTGGCTGTCGAAGCATTTGAAGTTTCGTTGAAAAAACTGTGATAAACAGTTTGACCCTCCCAGTGCTTCTCAGTAACAGAAAGATTGTTGAAATCGCCTATGTTTCATATTCACATTATTTAAAAAAATTCCAATATTATATAATAAAAAAATTTTTTTTACAAATTATTTATTGCAAGAAGGTTTTCTACGATTTGCCATAATT
>NC_046663.1:26368942-26371713 GCF_010883055.1 Belonocnema kinseyi
TCATATTCACATTATTTAAAAAAATTCCAATATTATATAATAAAAAAATTTTTTTTACAAATTATTTATTGCAAGAAGGTTTTCTACGATTTGCCATAATTTTACGTTTTTTAAATTTAATTTCGAGAAATTTCGATAAAAACAACGTGACGATTAAGAAATTATTCTTCACATTATTGTTTGTTTTTTAGCCAAATTAGCCAAATTTAGCAAAGTTCCTAATTCGTTGATTAATAATATGCTTTTTTTAAAAAAAAATTCAATAAACAATTGCATTATTCGTATATTTATCGGCACTAAATTTTTTTTTTCAATACCGGTCCTTTCAATTGGGAATTTTATAACAATTTAAGCAAAATTTATAATGAATTTATAGATTTAATGATGTTTCCAAACAAATCTAATTAAAAAATGCATTAATCAGGAATTTGTGGAAATAAAAATTCGTTTTGCCGATGTCAATTTTCTGATTAGAAACTTTATAATAATTTCAGCAAAATTGACAATTTTTTAAATCATTTTTATTTATTTTTGACAAATTGAATAAACAAATTTATAAACGGAAACTTTTTTTTTCAATTTCAGACTTTTTCATTGGGATTTTCATAATAAATTCAGCAACATTTATTATAAGTTGATGAATTTTAGGATTTTTTTAAATAAATTTAACAAACAAACGCATTATTCGGGCATCGGTGACGTAACAATTCGTTCCTTTTTTTATATCAGTGGTTTCAATTGGAAACTTCATGATAATTTTTAGTAAAATGCATAAATATTGATACGTTCTATGATCTTGTAAACAAATTTAATAAATATATACATTATTTGGATATTTGACAACGAAAGAGTTGTCGAAAATGTTGAAAAATTCATAATTTCAACACAGAAATAATGACGATTTTGTTAGTCATATTTATTTATTTATGAGAAATTTAAAACCTGATTTCAAATATAAAAAGCTATAATTCTAATTTTAAAGTTTATAGGTTATTTACTTTAAAATATTATTACATAAGAAATTTAATGTGATTAAATTTTAAACGCATTCAATTAATAATTTTGAATGTTTCATTTCGACATTTTTAATTATGATATTTTATCACAAATTAAAAAACTTTTTTCATTTTTGTTGATTTGAAACTAAAGCTCATAATTTAAAAGATATATAAATAATAGATATTTACTCTCAAACCTTCCTATTTTTGTTTAAGAATTTTTAATGGCTTATTTCGAATATTTATAAATTTCTATGAATAACACACCAATTCGTCCTCACAATAATACAAGCAGATCAATTGTGGCCAAAAACAGATCTATCAAAGTAAGGTAGGTTATGTGCACCCAAATTTTACGAGCACATGTGACGTCGACGGACGGGTTAAGTTTAGACCACAGTCGGTTGATTTATAACAATCCGACTGCAGTATCCAGAGCCGGACCGACCATATTATTGCGGTCGTACAGACCGATCTGCTGCAATTTATCGGATTGTCGCACCATATTTGGGCCAGCATTGGGCCGACACTCGCCGCCGACGTCCGTCGTCAACGTCAATACGACCATGGCAGCTTGAACACATCTTGTTCGGCCCAACTCTGATTACCGTAGATCGGTTACTGTAGCAGGGCCGACTTCGGGCCGATAGTCCTGCTCTGGCATTCGACCGAATTTCGCACCTGGGACGCAGAGAAATTCTAGGTGAACCACAAAGAAGCATATACGGTATGAATTTTAATAGAGTTGAAGAACTCGTCAATCGATTAAAAAAATATATAGCCCATCGAAAACAGTTTACCATTTTCAAGGTGAACTGGGTAAAACTTACATGTTTTTTACGCGGTTTATGGCCGGAAATCGAAATTCGTGTAAAAGAAGGAGACGTATTCAAAGACGTGCAAACAATGCGATAGAAATAGAAAGAAAACTTAATGCATCTGCAGATTTAAGAAAAGGAAATATTTATAAACAAAAACAAAATGAATTGGATGAAAATTATATAATAAAAATAAATTACACATAAGGAAAAATTATAATATGTCAAATTTGTAACAAGAGGTGTTACACTGCTTTCAATTATCGAAACCTTGGAAGATACAGCCACTATGCTCAGCCTCCTTCAAATTTATTCAACCGTTCACACAGTCCCCAATATAGACAACCTCAACGAACATGGTGTAAGGACAATCCACCATTTATGAAAAATCGATGGATACCACAAAAATATAATCCTAGGAAATTCCAGAATATTACACTAAATCAAACATATACCTTAGCTAACAAATCATATGATATTCCAAATAAAGAATGAAATTTTCTGAATAAATCACAAAATTATCGTAATTTATATCATCATTCAGGTCAATCATACCTTAGTATCCAACAAAATTCTATGGAAAATATGAAAAATATTATATGCAATTCTTGTAAAAAATCTAGACATATGATCAAAGACTGTAGAAAAAGGGAATACAATCATAAATTACGTTAAAAACAAAATTTTCAACAATTTCAACAATCGGAAAACGGGCGAGACCTCCCCAAACAAAGTGCAATGGGGCAGGCGTGAACATCAGAAAATTAAAAGCACCTAGTCCAAATAAAGCTGAACCTATAGAAACTATAACCATAAAATGTAATTTCAGCAAGGGGTATATTATACCATCAATAACAATAAATTCTCCAGGATTAAGAAACCCTGTTCGTATAATGATTGATACAGGTGCAGGTTTAAATCATTTCAAATAAATATGATTGAACCTTTAACTCAT
>NC_046663.1:26371813-26372910 GCF_010883055.1 Belonocnema kinseyi
ACAATAAATTCTCCAGGATTAAGAAACCCTGTTCGTATAATGATTGATACAGGTGCAGGTTTAAATCATTTCAAATAAATATGATTGAACCTTTAACTCATAAAAATAAACATAAGATATTTATGTTAACCGAAATCAATGAATATCCTTTTTATACATTAAGCCAAATTAATGTAATTATTTTTGAGTATCTAACAACCTTCAACATAATACCACAAGAAGTACTATCAGATGATAATGGAGTATTCGGATCAGAATATTTTATCGATAACAACGTGAACATAAATTATTCAGCAAGATGTTTGGAAGTAAATGATGAAAAAATACCATTTTCAACAAATAATAAAATAATCTTGCCAGATAGATCAATCTTAGATATTTATTTAATTCTTAAAAATCCAAAAGTAAAAACAGGGTATATTCCACAAATATCAATGAAACCCGAAATATTCTTGAGTAATACAATTGTAACAAATAACCAAGGGAAATCATTTGTAAAAATAGAAAATACTCAATCAGAACCAATAGAAATTCTAATACCGGAAATAATACTGGAAGAATTCGAAGAACTAAAAGAGTAACCATTTAATTTGGAAAATTTAAGTATTTGTACACCACCAGGAGATATGTTTTACGATTATTTAAATTCAAAAGATTTTACAATTCAAAAAGAAATAATTTACAATACTACTTGCAAAGAAAGAACAGAAGAAATTATGGATTTACTCCGTCTACAACATTTAGATCCAGAAGAACTAACACACGTAGAAAATTTAATAATAAATAATGTAGACAGATTTCATATCTCCGGAGAACCACTGACTGCTACAAATGTTCTTCAACACAAAATGCCAACGACCGACCAAAACCCCGTGTTTACGCGTCAGTATCGATTTCCGCCCATGCATAAAGATGAACTACTGAGACAGACCAATGACCTACTAAGAAACGAGATAATTAAATCATCACAATCCCCCTATAACACTCCGGTATGGATAGTTATCTATGCTAATTCTTCAGAAGAACATTTACAAAAATAACAACCAGATAAATGCGAATTCTTAAGACCAAAAGTAATATATTTGGGACATATTATA
>NC_046663.1:26373010-26374175 GCF_010883055.1 Belonocnema kinseyi
TGTACCTAGCGCTGACAATATTTTGCTGAATACCACAAAGCAACCAAGAATTCGACAAATTTTAATACCTTTTAATTTAGTAAATTTTGCTACATTTATTTATTAATAATTAATTTATTTATTATTAAGCCATTTCCCTTTCGGGGTAGGCGTGACTCACTCGGCAGGGGAAAGGGGTAGTGTGTTGAAGGGATAGAGATTTTTCAGATTGATCCAGAATTCTCGTGCTATTTAAGTAAATAACACGTTCGATCCGCAACACTGCTCCGACCCTGGTTGCTGATCAATCTCTCTAGCAATCACCCTAAGCGAAGAACCTCACGAAGTCGTTATGTAAGGTTCCCCACTTGGGTCCATTAATAGCCAAGGTCTTTGTTTCAGGCGTCATTCACTCTACTGACACTCTTTTTATTAACTATTTGCCGCCATACTTTCCTGTCCTGGCATACTTCTCTAGCTTCTTTTATGTCAATGCATTCTTTCATGCAGACTCTCGTGTTTCTGTGAATTCTTATGTCTCTTCTAAGTAGGGTCTCATTCACGCATTCTAACCATTCTTTCCGTGGTCTACCTCTGGGCACGTTGCCATTTACTTTACCTTGATACACTTGTTTCGTCAGTCGTTCATTTGGCATTCTCTCAACATGTCCGAACCATCTTAACCGATTTCTTTCCCATGTGTCTACCAGCGTCTCTTCTGGACCACATTCTTTTAGAATTATCTCATTACTTACTTTGTCCATTAGGGATTTCCCGCTTATTATGCGCATGAATCTCATGTCAATTGCGTTAATTTTACTCTTATCTTTTTCTTGATAAGTCCATGTCTCGCTACCATATAATACAGTCGGTACAAATATAGAATTATGTATTGCCATTTTAGTTTTATTTGATATATTTTTACTTCTGGTAAGGGGACCTGCTCTACCAATAACCTTCTTACCTTCATTTATTCGTCTATCTAATTCCTCATCTATCTCCCCGTCCCTAGTAAATAAGCTACCAAGGTATACGAACTTGTCAACTTCTTCAATTCTCTCATCATTTAATAAAATATTGCATAGCGTTTTCTCATTCTTTCCTTCGAACACCATAGTTTTTGTTTTATTTGCGTTAATTTTGAGGCCCATGCTCTTCATGCTTGCATCTAGTTTATTCAACATTC
>NC_046663.1:26374275-26378365 GCF_010883055.1 Belonocnema kinseyi
TTGGATTTTTCATTATTTCTGGTAAGATCAAATTTGAGACGTTCAACTTTTCGACCAAATTAGAAAAGTTGTTATGCCAATCTTGTAGGTCTTTCAAAAATCAACGTTTTCTTCTCTTGAATTTTTTTCATATCATTCGTTGTTTGGCTTAAAATGTCCATTTTAGTTTGTTTTCTTGGATTTTGAAAATGCTCTAACTCTGATGATTTTCTTTTTATACACAAACGTCATAGTGATAAATTGTATCAGTGACTATGTACTATGAATAATCGTACATAGAATTTTGAAATCTTGGAAAAATGTGGTTTCAAAAATTTTTGGTACGATCAAATTTTGAATTTTCAGCTTTTCGACCAAATTAAAATAGTTTTTATGATCATTTTGTAGGGGTTTAAAAAATGAACGTTTTTCCTTTCATAACTTTTTTTCATATCATTCGTTGTTTGGCTTAAAATGTCCATTTTAGTTTGTTTTTTTGGATTTTGAAAATGCTCTAACCCTGATGATTTTCTTTTTATGCACAAACGTCATAGTGATAAACTGTATCAGTGACTATGTACTATGAATAATCGTTCATAGAATTTTAAAATCTTAAAAAAATGTGGTTTCAAACATTTTGAAAACGCGCTCACTTTTTGAATTTTAATCTAAAATAGCTGGTTCACGAACTTGTTCTTTCTTCTCAGGTTTTGAAAAAGTGTGCCAAAGCAGAGTGCAATCTGATGAATTTTACGAAAGTTATCGTGCCTACAGAATACAGACTACAGACAGACAAACACCTTCGTAAAAATCGCTTTTCTGACTTAGTGGGTCTCAAAACGTAGAGATTTGATGAAAACCGACAAAGTGAAATTTTACCTAAAACCAATACCTTCTCATTAGGATGAGAATGTACAAAGGGGAAACCACCATACAGTAGATAGGAAAAGATTCTACATCATTTAACTACATCAGTTTCCACAAATAAAGAAGAAAACAGTTGGAATAAAGCTTAAATATTATATTCAATTTTTATATAGAAAAGAAATATCATAAAGTAAAGTATTTAGCTGTACTAAACATTTTTTCATTTCTTGAAAATGTGGTATTTTACAATACGATAAAAGCGCCACAGCACGTTTATATAACGAAAGAAAATATTTATCTGACAAAAAAAATAAATAAATGAGAAACTCCTCGCGGTATTCATTTTTCAAATCGCCTTACTTTACTTAAATGAGTTTAATAAAAAAATCATTCATCTACACTTAAAGAATACATAGGCTGCACTTTGGTTAGTTTACACTTTATAATAGATGTAATGCTCTCACGATGATTCATTTTGATAGAAAGAGATATTTCGGGTTCCAATTGTGTACAAAACTACGAGTTTTACCGACGTTTTGTGAAAATTTCAGTTGACTTTTTCAGGACTGACCTGTAACCTGGAACAAGTGAACCGCAATGTTCACGAAACTTCGGCAAAATTCCTATTTTTGTACATGATTTGAACCCGAAATGTTGTTTTTTATACTTTATAGTGTTTGCTTACAATTTTTAAGTCTTCATCAGTGTTCACCATAAAGTATAAACTAACCAAAGTGCGTCCTATGTGTTCTGTAGTGTAGGTGATTGAGTTTTTGGGTAAAATCATTTCAATAAGGTGAGACTATTCAAAAAATGAATACCGCGAGGATTTTCAAATTTATTGAGGAAATATTTTCAGTGAACCAAGATGCAGCCGTTTGACATATCACATATGTCAAATAAATATTTTCGTCAGATTAATTTTATCTTTCGTCAGATAAACGTGCTGCAGCGTTTTTATCCAATATAAAGCTAAAATTTATTCCTGGGGCTTACTGTGATTGGTACGAGGTGTTTGATCTTCATACCAAATAACCAGAATTGAGATGGTAGAAAATTATTGCAGAACTTTTACATACCTTAATCCTAAACATGATATGTTTTCCGGAAGATTCCTTAAAACATAACTAATATGAATATGCTTTTTAATAACTAATAATTAACACTATTTTCTTTGTTTATTAGGTCCAATAAATTAAATTTAAACACTTCAAGAACCAGAATAAACAAACAAACACAATCTTTAACTTAAATCAACTCTGATACTGTAGCAGAGCTGCCAATTTTGACAGCGACATTTTTTCACAATTTTGCGGGTATTTGCTGTTGGTTATCTATTTTTTGAAAATGAAATATCTGAAGAAAATCTTAAATATTTATAAATTTGGAAGAAAGAACGCTCCGTGTCAATAAATTTGATTCATGAAAATTCCAGCTTTGATTTAAATGTATAAAGATGCTACAAAAATATTTTATCAAGGTAAAAAGTATCAATAAAGAAGAGAAAAAAATCTTTTTTCGGGTTGAAATTTAGTTTTTTGCGCTTATACATTAATTAATTATAAAATTTAAATAAAAATTCGTCAGAAAATGCATTATTGTTCAGGAAGTGTTATATTGACAAAAGTAATTACAGTTTTTTGTCAGTTTTTCGGTTAATTAAGATGAGCTACTGCAGATTATTACTTATTGTAGGGTAGTTTCCTCTAGGTAAGTATTTGGATCAATTCAGCCACCGGGTGCAAGAACCAGCCCGACGCTCGAACATGCGTAAAAGTACTGTCCGCGCGCCTCAAAAATAGCAAACTCGGCCTATAAATATAAACTAATTTCAATAATATTTAGCTGAGTTAGATGAATTTCAGTTTTAAAACTTAATTAAATTAGAGATAAACTTCTATTCGATATTTCGCTTTTATTAATAAAAATAAACGTTTTACAACAAAAATTTTGCAAGGAAAAAGTGTCATTTTCTTATATTCTACAATTCTACATTTTTTTAATTTTATTTTTTGTCTTTGAACATTTTCTATTTTTGAGGCGCACGAACAATACTTTTACGCGTGTTCAAGGGTCGGGCTGGCTCTTGCACCCGGCGGCTCAATTCTAGTTTTTCAGAAGTTAAAAAATGTTTCGTATTTAACAAAAATTATTACCTGAAAAAGCATTAATTTTTTAGAAAACTTACAGTTTTTTACTTTGATCGTCATTTTAAACTACAGTTGCTACATTCATAAGCCTTTTTTTAATTCCTCGACTTTTATAATACTTGCATAGTACTACCCCGGCTTTAAAGCCAACCTCTAAGTACAGGGCAAATTACCGTCTTTCTGAACTGTGCAGTGTGCATTGTCCGGCACAATACCGACATTTTCACTTGGATTTATACCATTGAATATGTTTTTTTGATATTTTTGATAAAATTACAAATAGCCTTTGAATTTCAAGAAAATTGGAAATAATAATTTTCTCGTGAAAATTTATAGGGTTCCAGAGAACATTGCAATCAAGAAGACTTGGTTTAGGGCATTGCAATGCCTCAATTGTTTCGAAAAAAGAGACGAAGAAATGTACAAAATTGAAGTAAATTTACGAAAGAATGCAGAAGTTTAATGGTTGAATAATAATGTTGAAATAACTGTACAAAAAATTGTGTGCGAATAGACTCGGTCTACACAAATTAATATTTAAAATGTAAAGAGATTAAGAGGTACAGAAGTATGCAAATATGGATAAACTTTTCAAATCACAGTTAATTACTTCTGCTAACAAATTAATAAATAAATAGTCCATGTTTATGTATTATCACGATTATGCTTTACAAAAGAAATATTTTTGGAACTACAGTTTTTAATGGCCTGAAATTGGGTCAGAATCATGTGCAAATTTACACAATTCTTGATATATCGTATTGATATTTCATTTTTTTTCTTTAACGGATGTTTGCGATAATCAAGGCTTCTATTGTCACATTTTGGTAACATTATACTTCAATAAATTGCGGCAAAAAGGCCACAATGGCACGATCTTATTATTTGTTATTTTTGCAATAAAATCGTGTGCAATCTTATTTATATAATAAGTACTTTAAGGCTCGGCTAGAGGAGGAGGGGGATTCTCCTGGGGCCCGGAGTTTTCAAAGGGGGCCCGGATATTCCGGAACTGCGTTAAAAAATAAATTTTATTTAACATTTTATCAAAAAATTTTTGAGTTAATTCATTATTGTGATTATTTTACCAAAAG
>NC_046663.1:26378465-26380209 GCF_010883055.1 Belonocnema kinseyi
GGGCCCGGATATTCCGGAACTGCGTTAAAAAATAAATTTTATTTAACATTTTATCAAAAAATTTTTGAGTTAATTCATTATTGTGATTATTTTACCAAAAGAGACTACTATGAAAGCATAAGAGCAATCTGCATAAGCCTGCATTTTAAATTTTCAAAATTACAAAAAGTCTTAGAACAACATAAATTATCTACCTGTTACTATTAGTTAATAATAATTGAGCATTAATAATAGTTAATTATTACAATTATTTCTTGAAAAAAAGATCCTACTCCATCTTCACTCCATTGGGCATTGAACCACAAAACTTCTGATTTCCGATCGGTGCTTTTCCAATTAAGCTATTAGAGGGATCAGAATAAGAACTCTTAATTCAAGAAAATAACGCTAATTTTCAGCTATGTGTTAATTGTACAAGTAATTATTTTTTTAATCTATCTGCTATATCTTCAGAGATTGTACCTTACCGACAGTAGATCAATCCTCCAAACCACGAAGGCAGAAAATCTACACAATATCGATCAAGTTAAGAATCTTCAATAGCAGAAAATGGTTAACGTCTTAATAAGACTAGATGGAAAATAATATTTTCAAATTAAAATTATTACTTGAAAAAAAGATATAAAGATAATCTTCACACCATTGAGAATCGAACCAATGAAGTGAAGATGGAGTAGTATCTTTGTATCTTTTCCTCAAGAAATAATTTTAATTTGAAAATATTATTTTCCATCTTGTCTTATTAAGACGTCAAGCATTTTCTGTTATTGAAGATTCTTAACTCGATCCGTATTGTGTAGATTTTCTGCCTTCATGGTTTGGAGGATTGATATACTGTCGGTAAGTTACAATCTCTGAAGATATAGCAGATAAATTTAAAAAATAATTACTTTTACCATTAACACCTGGCTGAAAATTAGCGTTATTTTCATGAATTAAGTGTTCCTGTTCTGCTCCCTCCAATAGCTTAATTGGAAAAGCCCCTGACCGGAAATCAGAAGTTTTTTGGTTCGGAAATTTAAAAAAATTAATAATTACTAGGGTGATCCGAAACAAACCATTTTTAAAATTTTTTAAATCTCACCCACTTATTTTCTGTTTGGAGAGAAAAAAAATAGAAAAATCATTCAGATGCATTTATTTACTAACTTAAAATGTATGCTTTCGTATTGTTCTTGTAATTATTTTACATCATCTTTACAAAGTGTTTATAATTCTTGTTTAAATGAATCGGTTTACGGAATTGTTTACTTCTTGGGCAGGGAGATAAGTCTACAATTTTTTTGTTAATCTGAAGTAATCAGGAAATCATTTCAAGAAATAGCACTAAAAGATGGTATGAGATTAAAAAAAAAAAGTTTGTTTTGGGTTTTTGGACCCCCCTTGTAGTTATATCTCGTCAGAGCTATTTATTTTTCACATAATATGTATAGTGTTACGTCTAACAAAAGCCTATCTTTTCTATGTTATACATATTTAATGAATGTTACAAAATATTATTATAAAATAATAGAAGACACCAATGGATGAGTTCTTTATCTGAAACTGTAATTAATTTTTTATAATAAGATTTCAAGGAATTTTATATTTTTTGGTAGAAAATGAAATTGAGCTATTTTATTTCAAATGAGCTTTTTTTATTAAGAATTAATTTACACCTAATATTGATGAATAGCATTTATTAAAATTTTCCAACTGACGTTGATTGTAATCATATTCTTTAAATAATGAACTTTGCATTTTT
>NC_046663.1:26380309-26382409 GCF_010883055.1 Belonocnema kinseyi
GGGCCCGGATATTCCGGAACTGCGTTAAAAAATAAATTTTATTTAACATTTTATCAAAAAATTTTTGAGTTAATTCATTATTGTGATTATTTTACCAAAAGAAACTACTATGAAAGCATAAGAGCATTCTGCATAAGCCTGCATTTTAAATTTTAAAAATTACAAATAGTCTTAGAACAACATAAATTATCTACCTGTTACTATTAGTTAATAATAATTGAGCATTAATAATAGTTAATTATTACAATTATTTCTTGAAAAAAATATCCTACTCCATCTTCACTCCATTGGGAATCGAACCACAAAACTTCTGATTTCCGGTCGGTGCTTTTCCAATTAAGCTATTAGAGGGATCAGAATAAGAACTCTTAATTCAAGAAAAGAACGCTAATTTTCAGCTATGTGTTAATTGTACAAGTAATTATTTTTTTAATCTATCTGCTATATCTTCAGAGATTGTACCTTACCGACAGTATATCAACCCTCCAAACCATGAAGGCAGAAAATCTACACAATACCGATCAAGTTAAGAATCTTCAATAACAGAAAATGCTTAACGTCTTAATAAGACTAGATGGAAAATAATATTTTCAAATTAAAATTATTTCTTGAAAAAAAGATATAAAGATAATCTTCACTCCATTGAGAATCGAACCAATGGAGTGAAGATGGAGTAGTATCTTTGTATCTTTTTTTCAAGAAATAATTTTAATTTGAAAATATTATTTTCCATCTTATCTTATTAAGACGTCAAGCATTTTCTGTTATTGAAGATTCTTAACTCGATCCGTATTGTGTAGATTTTCTGCCTTCGTGGTTTGGAGGGTTGATATACTGTCGGTAAGTTACAATCTCTGAAGATATAGCAGATAAATTAAAAAAATAATTACTTTTACCATTAACACCTGGCTGAAAATTAGCGTTATTTTCTTGAATTAAGTGTTCCTATTCTGCTCCCTCCAATAGCTTAATTGGAAAAGCCCCTGACCGGAAATGAGAAGTTTTTTGGTTCGGAAATTTAAAAAAATTAATAATTACTAGGGTGATCCGAAACAAACCTTTTTTAAAATTTTTTAAATCTCACCCACTTATTTTCTGTTTGGAGAGAAAAAAAAATAGAAAAATCATTCAGATGTATTTAAATAAATCCTGATGTATCTGAAAACAAAGTTAAAGATAGCTCTTGGCATCGAAGCATTGAAAATTTAATAGTTCATTTCATATCGAAAAGAACAGTAGATTTTTTATAGAGGTGATGTAAAATAGTATAAAAAATATAAAGGCAGGAATTTTATAATGTGAATAAATATACTCCTGAATTCTCTAAAAGTCACACCTTAACATAATATAGCTTCATATTTAAATATCTTTTATGAATTTTATTAAAGTTAAATCAAAATTTTTAAATGAATAATTGACAAAAATATTATACAAATATGGAAAATACTACCTGTATTGAAATATTTCTGAGTTACAGAATTTTATTGCGCATTTATTTACTAACTTAAAATGTATGCTTTCGTATTGTTCTTGTAATTATTTTACATCATCTTTACGAAGTGTTTATAATTCTTGTTTAAATGAATCGGTTTACGGAATTGTTTACTTTTTGGGCAGGGAGATGAGTCTACAATTTTTTTGTTAATCTGAAGTAATCAGGAAATCATTTCAAGAAATAGCACTAAAAGATGGTATGAGATTAAAAAAAAAAAAGTTTGTTTTGGGTTTTTGGACCCCCCTTGTAGTTATATCTCGCCAGAGCTATTTATTTTTCACATAATATGTATAGTGTTACGTCTAACAAAAGCCTATCTTTTCTATGTTATACATATTTAATGAATGTTACAAAATATTATTTTAAAATAATAGAAGACACCAATGGATGAGTTCTTTATCTGAAACTGTAATTAATTTTTTATAATAAGATTTCAAGGAATTTTATATTTTTTGGTAGAAAATCAAATTGAACTATTTTATTCCAAATTAGCTTTTTTTATCAAGAATTAATTTACACCTAATATTGATGAATAGCATTTATTAAAATTTTCCAACTGACGTTGATTGTAATCATATTCTTTAAATAATGAACTTTGCATTTTT
>NC_046663.1:26382509-26385387 GCF_010883055.1 Belonocnema kinseyi
AATAATAATATATTCTCATAACTGAAACCTTCTTTCCAATTAGACTTTCTTAAACCTTAACTCGCAAAACTCCTTTTTATTACGTAAATGACAAAACGAATGTTTTCAGCTCACGCGTTTAAACATGTCCCGCGCAGCCGGTATTGACAATTTTTGCACAAAAAATTATTTAATGTAGTTTAAGATACGTTTTTAAAAATGGAATCGATTTTATAGTTATTAGTTTGATTTAGGTTAATTACACAAATTTTTGGGCATAAAAACGACAAAAAGTGAGTTTCTTTACTCACAAATTCATAACTCACATAATTGTTAATATTTTTACCTAACAGTCTAGTTTTATACCCTTGAGATACTACAATTTAGGAAAAAAAATTAATGCATTATTGATGCCTCGAAAAAAGGTATTTATTTTTGAAAATGAAAACTCGAATTTGTATATCAACTTGTATATCATTTCCATAAAAGTATATTATTACAATTCATAATAAAAATGCGCAACAAAAATGCGCATTCAAAAAAAATGCGCATTCTTTTAAAAAAATTGTTATTAAACATTATACTGCAAATTCTGCCGGTTTTTTAAGAAACTGAATTTACACATTTCCAATTTTATTTTTACGATTTATACGTAGCACATTCGGTCTACAAATCAGCCTTACCTTTTTCTAACTTCTAAATTAAATCCCTACCTCAGTGACCCACAAAACTTCGATTAACGAGAGTTGGGGGGGAGGGGTGAGTTTCAACCAAGAGTCATAGCTGGTTAGTGTTTTATGCTGAGAAGTTCAACCAGCATTCAGCAGCGTTGTGTTAGATGGGAGTTCATATGATCTCATTTTCACATTCCCAGCCCAAAGTGGAAAAACATGACATTTTTGGTTCAAAATAACGTACAGCCCACAAATATTGAGCGCATTGAACAAAAAAATTTGAAAAAAAGCTGTTAAGATTTCTAAGAGAGTTGTAGAGCCTGATTTTTCAATTGGCTTTTCAATTTTGTATAAACAAACAAATATGACAAAAAAATGGCCATTTTATTTATTTGACGTTCACAATGCTCGTCAATAACAGGAAAAGTATTGAATTCGCCTAAGTCTCATAAACTAATGTTAGCTAAAGATGTTCCAATATTATACGAGTATATTAAACAACAACATTTTTAGGAACAAATTATTTGTTGAAAAAATGTTTTTATGATTTTTCATAACCATACATTTTTTTTGTTATATTGCAAGAAATTTGAACGGAAATTATATGATATTAAAAAAAATTTCCCTTCAGATTATAATTCTTTATGTTATAAACAAATTTTAAGAACAAATGCAGTAATTAGGCATTTTTCGATGCACATATTTTTAGATTTGGAACTTTATGGCGTTTTTAACAAAATACATAATTTGTTTATTAATTTTATGATGTTTTAAACACATTTAATAAACAACTGCATTATTCCGGCATTTGTGGGCAAAAAAATTCGGCTTTTTCAATGCTAGTATTTTCAGATGGGAATTTGATGAGAATTTCAGCAACATTCATAATAAGTTGATAAATTTTATTATTTCTTTAAACAAATTTGAAGAACAAATGCATTAGTCAGGCATTTTTCTACAGAAAAGTTAGTTTTTTTCTGTGTCAACAATTTAAACTAGGATATCGAAAAAAAAATTTCCATCGACAGATGCTGAAATAATGCATCTGTTAATTAAATTTGTTATTAAAAAAATATAAAATTTATCAACAAATTAGAAAATTCGCTGAAATCATTATGAACTTCCCAATTAAAAAAATCGAAATCGAGTTGCACTTTTTCGATATTTTTAAATTGCGATTCCGATTGTACACAATGTTTTTTTTGTTCTCCTGCACAATTTTTCTTCCTTAGTTACCTCTATTTGCCTTTCCATCCACCATTGTTTCAAGTGTACATCGTTCTTATTTTTTACTTTTCACCGCTTTTTTAGAGTTGGGTTTTTATGCATTTTTTCTATTTAGTAATTTTTAGAAGTTTAACGTGAGGAACAAATGAATAATATCATATTCATACACTGTTAGAAAAAAGGCGCTGAATCACACCGATAAGTGAAAGTTTTTCGCTCTACAACTGAAGTATGTTATCCGACATCTCTATAGGTGCAAAGTTTGGTGTCGAACGTGAGAGCGTGCCTTTTTCATCTCAGCCAGTGCGATCATTGACAGTTTTTGCATCGTTTCGGTGCGGAAGACGGTGTGGAGTGTTCATAAAAAGCCGGTGTAGCATCGTCGGTGAGTCGGCTCAGCTACATGTTGCACAGGCCAGCCTCGTGTAGAGCCGAAAATACACGAGCAAGAGAACCCGAGCCCCCTGACTTCACGATTCGTTTTTGGTGGCTAACTGGCTATTAGGAGGAGTTTTTAAGAAAACTGAATTTTGCAGGGTGCTTTCAAATTTGCGTAAGTTTAACAGATATTGAGGAATTTTTAAACGATTTTAAAAGATCTGACAAGATTAGAAACATAACTTTTTCAAGATTCGTGTGAAAATTTGTATTAATTTTTTATTTGAAAAAAATGGATATTAAGAGAAAATTAAAAAAGGTTTCTAAACATATAAAGGATTTCAAAACATTTAAAAGATGAGTGTGGAAGATTTCAAAGCAAAATATTTCAATTTGGTAAAATCAATATTATTATTACTTTATTATTACCATTTAATTATTTATTATTTATTTACCATTATTACCATTAAGCCATTTCCCTTTCGGGGTAGGCGTGACTCACGCGGCAGGGGAAAGGGGTAGTGTGTTGAAGGGATAGAGATTTTTCAGATTGATCCAGAATTCTCGTGCTATTTAAGTAAATAACACGTTCGTTCCGCAACACTGCTCCGACCCAGGTT
>NC_046663.1:26385487-26387959 GCF_010883055.1 Belonocnema kinseyi
ACAATACGCCAATTAGCACAAATGGTAAGTTCTGACAGTGCCTACAAGTGTGCCTACTGGCCGCTAGATGGCAATACCGGTTTCATATGTATACACCTGGTAGTCCCGTTCGGGACTTTTAGTCTCGCATGGACCACCGCGTCAGTGAAATTCACCTGACCACGAATCATTATTATTGATGATCGATTTTGTTGAGCTTCAAGTTACATATAGGAAACTGTTTTCTTTTAGTTTTAATTCTATTTGTCAGAATAATGGTTAGGACTCCCGACGTTAGCGTTCGAAATTTTATATGCTAATATAAAATATCGGTATCCGCATAAAAAGGGCCCTTATGGTTGGTAAAGGCTTACGGGTAGGGGCATATAGCAGGATAAGTTGCCTCCATTTTAGGTCTAAGGCGAATCATCTATGTTGAAAAATGAGTCATCGTGGCACGCGAATATTATGAAATTGAATTGAAATGATTGTTAAATTATAATAGTAATTAAACGTGATTAATCGTGTGAACAAGTATTGATAATGTAGATGCATTTTGGTATGCTAGTGGTATGAGTACTTCCTCAGAACTGGCAGTCAGAACTTTCAACCAGTACTGAAACTCCGGCAGGCTGTGCTGGTTCAGTACTATGCCGGTCGTACCGAAATTAATCAAAATGAGATATAGAACTTTTATTTGCAATACAGCTTTTTTTCTAAAATAAGCTAATTGCCAGTCAAAATGATATGGAGCTGTCAAGATTAATTAACTATTATCTATGAAGATTGACTTAACTTTTTGTACATCGCCCAACATCGATATATTTAAACTTCTGTAAATAATTTACTGTGGCCCTGAGAATTATAGATAGTTTTTGACCACGCAGAAAGATACACTGCCTGGAATTTGGAAGCCCAAAAAATTATCCTGATTTGCTAAAGACAATTTCGAAATTTTGAAAGTGTTTTGGAGGTAACTGGTGAAAAATTTTAAACACTCGACCTCAAATTTCTAAACTCTGTAAAGAACTCTTTATTGCCCTGATTAATGCTGTTTTCTGTTTTTACATTCTCATCAGAGAAGGTATTAGATTTGTGTAAAATTTGACACCCCTCGCTCCCCGTTTTTGTCAAATGTCCACGTTTCGAGACCTTCTGAACAGATTGCATTGGTCTTTGGTATATACTCTTTAAATGCCCTAAAATGAAGGTGAAGTTCATTAGCCAGCCATTTTGGATATAATTCAAAAAGTTAGAGCCATCCAAATTTTTTAGACCACTTTTTTTTAAGATTTAGAATTTTGTGTACAGATGTTCGCAATATTAAAAAAGCTAACAATTTATTCTTCTGACTTTTTTCGATAAAAAACTAATTACTAGAGCTGTAGCATTTACGAAATTAAAAAAAAGGAAAATGAAAATCATAAACCAAACAACGGTCGAACTAAGGTAAACTGACCATTACTGGGGCAGTTGGGAAAAACTAATCCACAGAAACACAATTTTAAAATGGGGAATTGGAATTTTTTGAACCGAAACCGTTATAATAAGTGGCTAAGACATTATATGATCGATTAGAACAAAAAAATACATTATTTATTTTGTAGTTAATTATTATAAATGGATATTTTTTTGAACTAGTCAGGTCGCCCATTAGTGGGACACGATTTTTGGGGAATATCCTTAAGTGCGACACCAAAGAAGCCGATACTCGGACAAGGAAAATACAATGAATTTTATCAAAAAAAATTGCACAATTTACTTATAATTTATTACAGAATACATTAAAAAGGAATATCGGATTGTTATTACCATTCAACTGATTATTTATTTCTAAAAAGTTGTTCAAATTAGTTTATTGAAACCTCTAAATCTAACCTAAAATTTTGCGAACTGCTTAGGTAAGTAATTTAATAATAACTCATGAATTAAATTTTAAAATAAAATTAGTAAGTATGCATTAAAATTTAATATTATAGATTAATATTCTCGATTTAATTGCAAATGAAACTGTTTGGTAATCAATTTTGAAATAGAATTCATCTTAATTCAAGTTAATGCATAAATTGAAAAAAGTATTAAAACAATTTAAATAATTTTTTTGGTTCAAAATTGTATTGACTGAAAAATCTGTTTTGATTAATATTTCAACTATTTTGTTCAAAATTCGTCTTTTTCTTTTGAAGATTCATCATTTTAATTATAAATTACATTTTTTTTTGAGACAATGCAACTGTTTTGTTGAAAATGATATTATTATGGTAGGAAACTTAACTATTTTGTTGAAATATTTTTCTTTTTTTTAATAAAAAATCTTATTTGGTTAAAAATCATGTTATATTTAATTTATAATTAAAACATTTTTGTTTGAAATATCAACTATTATATTTTTTTCATAAGAATTCATCTTTTTTGTTAGAAAATTAGTTTGTTTTTTTTTTTATTCAAGAATTTGTTAGAAAATTAAAGTATTAGGTTAACCAAAAAAGTTCA
>NC_046663.1:26388059-26389226 GCF_010883055.1 Belonocnema kinseyi
AATCCTATTCAAATATTTCTTCATTCTAAAATATTAAATTCTTATCCCATTCAGATCGAAAATTCTTAATTAACAAAACGTCTGAATGAGCAATTATACATCAGATATTCAAAAGTAAACAATTTAAACTGAATCGTTTGAAATAGAAAGCCTTGAATGGTAAAAATTTCAGAGTGCAACATTAGAACTTTTAACGTTACAATTGTTATTGTAACGTTAAGTAACGATGGAAAATTATTAATTTGCAACGACCAAAATTGAAAAAATAAAATTAATTTTGGTACTCAATTTATTTTCAATTGCAAGAGGAACTTTTTTAGGTTTGCATTTTTATTGTGTAGAAAAATGCGAAGTATTCTATTTTTAACATTTTTTTCAATCTCGAAATGATAAAATTCTAATTTTTGTTAATTTGGCAGTACATCTTATATTTGTAAAGTTTTTATTGAGTTGGAAGTGTATAACTAAAAAATATATAAAATTCTAATTTCCAGTAAATTCGCAGTACATTTTATATTTGTAAAGTTTTTATTAAGTTGCACAGTAAAAATAAATACCTAACGTTATGTCCGACTTAATTTCAGACTTGACTTGAATTAAGGAAGTTACCGAATTTTAGTGTGCAAACTATCTTGAATAAAGCACTAATTTTTCCTAAATGAGAAATCAGCATTTTTCTACTGGAATAAAGTAAAGTATCCTCCTAAATTTCAATGGTCAGTTCTGGAAGTAAGTTAAAGGCAACCTGAAATAACCTGTAAGGCTTTTGTCACCTAAAATAAAGTAATATACCTTTCCTGAATTCCAGGTTCGTACTACCTTGGATGAGATTTCAGAACGCTGGCGCTACTATACAGCTCGAGGCCATTTATTCCAGTCGCATCCTACTCCAATACTCCATGTCGCGTTGGTCAGTGTGGGCCATCATACTGTTTCCATCATTCGAGGAGTTTTCGTTTCTCAGATTTAAAAAGTGCTGCAGCAAAATCAGTTCCAGTTATCTGCCAATATTTGGATTATTCAACTAATCAAAATAATTAAATTATTACAAAACTTTTCACCCTTCAACGTGAGTGCCCTTTCAATACATTACGGAACGCAATTTTCTGAAGATTTTGGACCGCACCTGCCCCCAATATACCGTTTTATCCATTTGTCCTACTTTTC
>NC_046663.1:26389326-26390902 GCF_010883055.1 Belonocnema kinseyi
AATGGAGATATTTTTATAATTTTATTTCTGAAATCTATTCCCTAATCCATATATTAAAATACAATGTAGGAATATTTATAAAATTATGATTATTTTTTATTTTTTTATTTAATTATTTTTTATGAAGAACAAATATTCTAAAAGTATGTTCCTAAGTTATTAAGATACTATAAAGAAGGTAATTTTAGAATTGTTCTCTCCTTTTAAAATCACGAGATATTTCCTCAAAAACTAAAGTTTGTTAAATTTATTTTAGAATTTTTTATATTACAATTATTTCCAATGGAAATCAAATTGTAAAAGCTACATTTTGTAGTATTGAGATAAGTATCTTAAGACATTAAAGGTTTCGTAAAGTTTTCATATATTAAGAAAGGATATGAGGTCAAGTTAATAACTTTTCGACTTTTTCTCTTAAAATCTCCAAAATTTTGACTATAGCCTAAAATAGCATGAAAAGAGATGTGTCAAAAAATAAAAAATAGGACTTTCAAGATTTTTAATTTATTGGATTTTACTAAATATTAGGAAAAATTCGAGTTTTCTTAAAAGATGTTTAGAACATTTAGAAGTTTGGAAGAAATCAAGAAATATGTGATAAATTTTTGGAAATGTTGGCAAGTTTTTAAATTATTAAATTTAAATATTAAATTTAAATTAAATTTGAATCTCTTCCATTATTCTAAATATTTCTTGAATTTACTCGATATTTTTGTTTTTAATTTATTAATCTTACTAAATTAAAACAGTTTGCTTTAAAATCTTCTACACTCTTCTTTTAAATTTTATGAAGTCCTTTAATATGGTAAGAATCCTATGAGTTAAATTTTTTAAATATAAAATATTTACAAACTTTCAAACGAATGATAGGGAAATAATGGTTTTTTCCAATCTTGTCAGACCTTATATTCTTTAAAAACAATTCAAACTTTCCTGATTTTCTTTTAATTCTACGAAATAAAAAAAAATTGCCTTTACATTTTTTGAAATTCCTTTAAAAATGTTTTAAAATGATCTCTTAAAATTAATGTTTTGAAATAGAAAATTATTTCAATTATTCCTAGAAACCAAATTTTTTTCCATTTTCGTGAAACCTTAAAAAATTCTTAACAAATTGTTACAAGCTTTATTTATTTTTGTATTGTTTCAAAATATCTGAATATCCCTTAAACTTATTCAAATCTGAAAGCACATTTTTTAAACAAACATAAACTTTTTAAAAAAATTACGCAAGAAAGCTTAATAAGAATTAACTTCCTTATTTTTCCTAAAATTATATAACAATGGCAAAATTGCAACATTTTACTACACACTATTTTACAACCTTTTTAAAATTGTTATGAAATAATAAAAACGGTGTTCTTTTTTAATTTCCTTTCAGAATTAATTCCATTCCATTTTTGGTTAAAAATGTATCTTTTTTAATTGAAAATCTAACTATATCTTTAAAAATAAACTAATCTGCTGTAAATTAAATTTCTTTTTTGTACAATATATTTTTCAGTTGAAAAATCATTTCTTACATCAAAAATTAAAATTATTTTGGAGAAATTAAATTTTTTATCTGAAAATGTAA
>NC_046663.1:26391002-26398454 GCF_010883055.1 Belonocnema kinseyi
ATTTCTTTTTTGTACAATATATTTTTCAGTTGAAAAATCATTTCTTACATCAAAAATTAAAATTATTTTGGAGAAATTAAATTTTTTATCTGAAAATGTAACTATTCTATTTTTGATTAAATACTTCTTTTTTAATTTTTAATATTCATTTTTAAAGTTGAAAATTTAACGATTCTGTTAACATTTTTTTAAAATTATTTTTTAAGTTGAAAATATATCCTTTTCTAATTGAAAATGATTCTTCTTGTTTGACAATTGAATCTTTGGTTGAAAATTTAACATTTTTGTTGAAAATTCCCTTTTTTTTGATAAAAAATCATTTCCTTGTACTGAAAATTTAACTGTATCATTTTTGGTTAAAATTTTTTTTATTTGAAAATTTTTTGCTTTATTTTTGCTCGAAAACTGACCTTTCTCAGTTAAAAATATTTTTTGGACGAAAATTATTCTGCTTGTTAGAAATCTATCTATTTTAATTAAAAATTAATTTCGATGTTGGAAAATTGTTTTTGGATAAAACTTCTTTTCTTTTCGTACAAAATGGTCGATAGTGAAACTATACACAATTCTCAAGAAATTGTTACAAGTTTTATTTATTTTTGAATCGTTTCAAAATGCCTGAATATCTTCTGAACTTACTCAAATTGTTAATCATTTTTGGTAGAAATGTGTTCTTCTTGTTTAAAAATTCATCTATTTTAATTCAAAATTCATTTCTTTTGTTGAAAATGCATTTTTAGCTAAAACTTCTTTTCTTTTCTTTTGATATGGTTGAAAGATCATGTATTTTTTGGAAATTGAACTATTTTGATTAAAAATTTTTCATTCTAAATTTATTTTTTCAGATGATAATGTAACCATTTTAACCGCTAAATTATAATTTTTATTCAGTTTTGTGGTCGAAATAGGAATCAGGGTACATTACTATACATTTTACGCCATTAAACAGCGCGATAGCTCCATTCAAATTTTTTCCAACATATTCTTAGCTCTAGGATCATGTGAAAGTTAACATGTCTCAACAATGGGCCTCGCGACGGAATTTTTAGTTATATTTTGCTAATTAGCTCGGAACGAAATTTTCTTACGCAAATGATAGAAACACCATTTTATTCAGAAAACTTGGTGGATTCGTGTGGTTCTTATTCGAACTTCCTCACATTTTTTTCTGCGCAGTTATTGCCTTCAAAATTGGGAGGTTTTGATTTTTTGCGGCGATATTAATAAAGAACAACCCTTTTTAAGTCTGTTCAAAGGAGGCATGCCTCTTTCTTGCGCATGAGCGACAGACACAGGTAACAAATGAGCGCTACTGATGAATGGTGGGTGAATTTTCTTTCCGCTCATAACTCCAATCACAATAGCATGTTTAGAGCAAGTGGTTAATGAAGGGTGGGGCTTAAACAGGATTCATACACAATTTTGGTAAAATGATGGTATTGGCTATAATAATCGTATAAAAATTCCACTACAAGTTGTGAAAAAATATTGTTTTCTGCCGTCTTTATAATTGTTCAATTTGTTGTTGCAGTATTCGCAACTGTTTCTCATTTCTTGTGATTTTACAGCTACAAATATATTTTGAGGGAAAATTCGCCGTGAACGAACAAAAAATTTCCCTCCATTGTCTCGGAACTGGAAAACTTCTTTGAATTAAACATTTCACGTCTCAATTCAGGACTGCAGCATCTCGGGAGTAATTGTTTTCTAAAATGAAAATTAGATTTTTAATTACAGTCCACAGCTGAAAAACGTGCATCTAGAACAAAAAATGCTCCGTTTTCTCGGCATTTAATTACAGTTTCCAATCAAACTTGTTTTGTATTGTTTTTTTATACATGTATTGAAAATTCAACTTTTAAATACTGTTCTTATTTATGAAAACATGTGTTCTAAGAGAAAAAAATGCACTCCACTTTTTCTTAACCTGAGAATGTGGTTTCATTCGAGACCTGAACACATCGAAATGACGACCGACAACTTGTTGGTAGAATTATGCAAAATATTCCACCAGCGTCCGAACAAAGTCTTGCTAAGAAAGCAATTTGAAAAAAGGATTTGGAAATGAGGTGAATTGTTCAGCGAATACATTCACGACAAAAAAATTTTGGCAAATCGTGTTCGCAATCGACGTTGTGCAACCAGGCGCGCATACAACGTTTGGAATCCATAGAAACGTTATTGTCTGCATTTGAGATAGACCAGTAGGAAGAGACAAAAAACTTATGCATTTTTTTTAAGTCGATTCCAGATGGGATAACTGTTGGAAAGTGTTAAGGCAGGTGCGTAGAGCATATTCTGATATAACTCGTAAACGATGCGTTTAATCAATATACATTAAAAGCGTGAATTTGTTCCGAACAAAAAATGAACAAAATTCATGAATATAGGAATAATTTTATTATTTCCATTGAAAAATAAACAAGTAAACGTTGTTTTTTGCGTTAAAATTAGGGTTAAACAATTATTATTTTTGTTTGTCAAAAACGAAGTTAGACATTTGTACATATCATGATTACATACTTTACGATGCTATACAACAGTAAAAAAATTGATGAAGATTCATAGTTGAAGAAATTTCTAACTAATTCAAAATTAATTTAAAATTTGAAATGATTTCAAATAATTGAAACTAAGAGTCTATATGTGTAATGACAAGATCCGGCTTTCCGTAATACAATTTCGATGCAAATCAGTTTAAAATATGTTTAAAAGTTCTAAAAAAAATTTTAAATAATTTAAATTAAAAAAAAAAGTTCAAACAAAATGTAAATGTTTCAAGATTTTGAAATAAATTTTTTAATAATTTTAAGAATATTTAAACTGTTCAAAATAAAAATAAATTTTTATTTAAGTTATTTTCAGTTCATAAAAAAATGTAATCGCTCAATTTTTAATTTTTCTAGCTCGAAATGGTTTGAAATAATATAACTTTTAAATTTTTGAAATTTATTGATTGATTTTTTAATTTAGAGCATTGAAAATAACTTGGATTTGTATTTTTGAAATCGAAGGCATTTAATTTTTAATTGTTTAGTTTGTTTAGCTCAGTTGTTTAGCTAAATTTTTATCACTTCAAATAGAAAAATGTTTGGCATTAGAGCTTCTTTTAAATTTCATTGATCGTGAAAAATATTTGCGAACCGGGAAATGACCGCGAATTTTTTCCTTTAATTAAAACGGTCACCCTGATCCAAGTTCGATTTCAACAGCTTAAAAAATTAATAGGTAGAATTTTCATATTTTTCAATTATGATTTCATTCAGTTTACAATGCAGTTTTTCAAATAAAAAGATGAGTCTTTGACAAAAAAAAAAGAAATAAAATACCAATTTTTTTTAACAAAATAGTTCAATTTTGAGTTTGAAAAATTGATCTTTAACAAAAATTATGAATTTTAACCAAAGAATACGAATTTTCAAGAAAATACTTCAATCATGGACCGAATTGCATTTTTTTTACCAAATTGTTGAATTTTCTAACAGAAACAATGAGTTTTCTACAAAGCAGTTGAATTTTCATTTCAAAAATGAATTACTTTAACTAGTGAATGAATTAGTTTAGAAATAAGTTTAAAGTCAAACAAAGGAGTTGAATTTTCATTAAAAAGAAAACGAGTTTTAAACAAAATAATAAATAAATGAACCAAATAGCTCAATTTCGTACTAGATTGTTGAATTCTGCCGTACAAACTAAAAAGATACATAAGTAACATTGCCGCTTAGGTCCACTTTTTCATTGCCACGCTTAAGAGAATCACTCTAAGCGGCAATGTCACTTACGTATCTTTTTAGTTTGTACGGCAGAATTTATACGCAGCAACTACGAATTTTCTACAATGCAGTACAATTTTTAACCTGAATATGTTAATTTTCAAAAAAAGCTCAATTTTAACCAAATGGATTTTTAATCAAGAAAAAATTTGTTCGTTATAAGTAATTCTTAACCGCATTTAATAAAATTTTCAGATAAAGAATTGAATTTCGCTAAATTGAAAATATTGAATTTCATTTTGAATACTTAAAAACATCTATCATACCTTTGACATTCTTTTTTTAAATTTGTGATACTATTTACACTATTTTTTATTTATAATGTGAGTCCGAGGCCTGAACATATAAAATTGATATTCATATAAAATTGCTTAAATTTGTTGTATCTATTGTTTAAAATAACAAGTAAGCAGGAATAATATTTTTGAAAATTGATATTTTAACTTCAGAAATTGATCATATTTTTTTTACAGTACGCTTTCGAAAATAAAACCGTTGCATTTATGTTTAAAAATGCCAATTTCCGATGGAAAACTCTAAACAGAACCTACTCGTAATATGATTCAACATTCAAAATTTGATTTTTTGTTAGCAATAGAAATTTTCAACTTATAAACAACATAGAAAAAATTTATTTAAAAATGGAAATCATCTCTAAAACCTAATGCTTTTATTTGATATAACCGATTGCCGATGAAAAATGTTAACATAACCTAAAATTGTAAAAAATATATGTAGCTTCTTTGAATTGTAATGGTTTAAAAAAATTAAAAGTATCTATTTTCTATATAAAATGTCAATAAAGCCAAAAATTGTAAAAAGATGTTGTATTCAATTATTCTGAATGATAATCTGAAGAACAACGATAATCTGAAAAAATTAAATTTTTTAAATGAAAAATATTAATTTTCGATAGAAACCCGAACGTAATATAAAATAAAAGGTTTCAAATTACAAATATTCATTAAAATTTCATTATTTTTGTTTAAAATAATCAATTTGCGGTAAAAAAAAACGTTAACATAACCTTAAATTATTCTTAAGTGGTACATCTTCTTTAAAATATACATCTATATATTTCTGGCTTACAATTATACATAATATTACAATCTTCTTTGATGTTTAATCATTTTTGACTAAAAGTACCGGCTTCAGGTGTTACCAGCAAAACCAAATTACGAATTTAGTGATTTTGATTCTGAATCTAATTTTAAAAAATTAAAAATAATGAAAATAAAGAGCCACAAATTTGTTACTAATCATTTTTTGATAGAACGCGTAGTTTTTTCCATTAAAAATATCCGACGAAAAACACTAACATATAATCCAAAATTGTAAAAAGATTCTAAATCTCCCTTAACTCATAATGATTAAGAAAAATTGTTGAGAAAATTTAACATTATAATATATTATTTATTTTGTTGTTGAAAAGTCAATTTTATTATAAAAAGTTCATTTTTTGTTGAGAATTCATCATTTTTCGTATGAAAATTCATCTTTATGGGTAGAAAAGACATATTCCACTGTTTAATAGGACCTTTTTTGTTGAACAGGTACTTCTTTGTTGAAAACTCAATAACAATTTGAAAAAATACAACTATTTTGTTAAAAATTCAATTCTGTGGTTAAAAATTCATCTGTTTTGTTCGAAAATTCGACTATATTATTGAAAATTCGTTTCTTTTTCTTCAAGGTTCCATTATTTGTTTAACATTTTTTTAAATTCAACTACTTAGTTGTAAATTCATTTTTTTAGTTGTATATGATCTTTTCTGTTGTTCAGAATTCATTTGTAAAAGTCTAGTTTTTTATGTAAATGAAATATATTTCGACTTAGAACCTTGGGAATTATAAATTCTTTATATTGAATTCAATGCGAAACTTACAATAATTTTATTTAAAATAACTTATGACCCTATTTTTGAGATAAATTGGTGATATGAGAAATTCCTGTTAATTTAAAATTGTTTAATTAATTGTATATTAATTAATATTTAATATCCAACTAGTCATATTAAAATTAATAAAAAGTTAACAAACACAACTGAAAAATCGCGAAAAATAATTTTCCCCAATTAGAAAATTTCCGAGCAATTTATAATATTACCGAATAATTAAGTTCCCTACAATTTTAAATATTACCGAATTTGAAAATTCCCGAATAATAATATTTCTGACTGAGAATTGCCGTATTATAAAATATAAAACCTCTGAAATTTCAGAATTGCAAAAATAATAATTTTTTTATTCATAAAATGATTAAACTATTAAAATAAAAATGATATTACGATACAAATTTTTTTTATCTGTAGAAGGGTTATTCACAAAATACGTGATATTTTTTAGTTCAGATTCGGAAATTTTTTATTCGGAAAGGGTTGACTGAAAATTTCCGAATAATAAAATTTCGGACAGTTTATAAATGTTTCAAAATATAAAATATCCACACTAAAAAAATGTCCCAATTCGCACAATGAAATTTTTTTGTAAATATATCTATATATTACTAAAACTGCAATAACCGAATATTATTTAATAAAATCAGCCCGCTACACGGGCTCATTCTCATTCGCGCTCGATTATGTATTTACCTCGCGCTACGCGCTTGGTCTTTATATTTTCGCACATTATTGCGCAAATATTTTAAAATTAAGACTCAAAACATCCACCACTGTAATTTTGTGATTGTGAATTCTCTTTCGTTAAAAAAGCTTAGCTCGACAGTTTGAGCGTACCTACGGCACGCGACTGAGGGCAATCGCACTCCGTGCTTAGTCTTTGCATTTCTTCCGCATTCGGGTACAGCCCTTTTAAAATCAAAGGTGAACGGACCGACAACTGTGATTTTGTGATTTTGAACTCTCTTTTGTTAAAGCTCTTATGGCTCTAACGAACTAACTGTCCTATCAAAAATTATAGCTCTATTTGGATAAACAAGTTTTGTCTCATTTTTTCTCGTAGCTTATATCGAAAAGTGACACATTCCTAATTTGTAGTTCTTTCCAGGGCGCGCAATATGAGGTTTTTCATTTTTTTTCTTATCTTGCATAGTTTGATAAAAAAGGGAATTTTTGGATCTTTCATTATTTTGGATACGATCTAATTTGGAAGTGTTCAATTTCTCGACCAAATTAAAAAGGTTGTTATCATAGTCCTGTAGGGCTTTTAAAAAGCAAAGTTGTTATTATCTTGATTTTTTTCATACCATGCGTTTTTTGGCTTAAAATGTTCATTTTAGTTTGCTTTTTTGGATTTTGAAAATGCTCTAACTCTGATCATTTTCTTTACATAGGAAAAAGGCATTCAGGTACATTGTTTGAGTTTCTGAGTACTATGAACAACCGTACATAGAATTTTTAGATCTTAAAAAATGTGGTTTCAAAAATGTTTTGTACGATCAAATTGCATATTTTCAACTTTTTGACCAAATTAAAAACGTTGTTATCATAATCTTGTAGAGCTTTCAAAAAGCAACGTTTTTCTTCTCTTCAAAATCTTCAAAATGTGCCCACTTTTTGAATTTTCATCCAAAATGGCTGGGTAACGAACTTGACCTTTAATTTAGGACACAAAACGTGTGTACCGAAGGGCAATCAAATAGATTAATTTTTTCAAAAGTTATCGTGTTCACAAACAGACAGGCATACATACAGACAGACATACAGACATACAGGCATAC
>NC_046663.1:26398554-26400787 GCF_010883055.1 Belonocnema kinseyi
AACGTGAGTGCCCTTTCAATACATTACGGAACGCAATTTTCTGAAGATTTTGGACCGCACCTGCCCCCAATATACCGTTTTATCCATTTGTCCTACTTTTCCTGTATTTTCTTACAAGTTTGAACCCAACTTGTATATTTTCTAAGACGAATAATTATTATATAAAAACAGGTGAGGAGTGTCGGTAAGGTGTGAGAAATTCCTGGTTTTTAGTTAGAATATTACCCTTAATTTCAGTTAGGATAGTGTATTAACTTACGCCTCAGGGTGACACTAGCTTTCAGTATAAATATATTCTTAATTGAAGAGTGAGCACACCTGAATTTCATGTCACGCCTCCCTGAATTTCACTTAGCCCTGACCTGAATTTCAGGAATCTAATTTCCTTAATTTATTGTTCAGATATAATTCTTAATTTCAGATTGCCTATGCTTCTTTTTGTGATATCTTAAAATCAGACGAATTTTCGACTTAAATTAACTACTTTTTTGTGTGTGTGTGCAAGAGATACAGTTTTTTTATTGGAAGAGGCCATTTTTTACATTCTCATTCATGAGACTGTAATGCATTCGTCAAACTTTTCGATTTCTGGTTCTTAACGGATCTATAAGTTTCGGCACTCACAGAATCCGAAAATCATGAAATTTTATCAGTGTATCTGTATGACTCTATGTCTGTCTATATCTGTATGTATGGTTACCTAAATGTTGTAGCCACGCTGACTTTGAAAGATTTTTCCAATCAATTCAGCCTTTAATCTTTCTTTTAAGGTTGCCAAAATGAAGTTTAAGTTCGTTCATCACATATTTCCAATCAAAATAAAAAAATGTTAAGGATTTTAAAAATTTGAAAAAAAAATTTTGTTTAATTTAAAAATTGTTGTCAAAGTTTCTCATAGATGTGTAGAATACAAGAAAATTATCGAAACAAAATTTTCAATTCTGCACTCTATACGCAAAAGTGCGCGCTTCTCACTTAAAGTGTTGACGTTCGGTGTTTTAGTGAAAGTAGTTAGGTGCTTTTGGATACTGCTGTCTTCGAGTGGTTTAAACAAACGAGATACATAAGTGATTCAGTAAATAAACCGATTATTCAAGAGAAGCTCTTCTTCTAAACGACATGCTCAAGGGCCGCGAACGTTTTAATTACGAAAGCAGGGAAAACACATTTACTTTAATGTGTAACAGCAACATTTTTTCCTCATTTTCGTTAAATATTTAGTTTACCCTTAAATTCGTATTAGAAAAACCTTTTTCAAAATATTGTTTACCACGTAGTAAAATCCACCGGACACGGTTCACACACCCCTGAATCAAATAATAGCCTACGTGAGAAGTTTAAAAAAATGCAAGAATTTCTTGAAGTCTCATATTTAAACTGAAATGTTAAGTTTTAGTCGGCGGCTACCGCTGCTAGCCGCGAAAAAAGCCGAATGCAGCCGTTAACTGCCGAGAATTTCTCATACTGGCGATCATCGCTGTCGACTAGGCAGTCGGTGCAGGCACGCTTGGCCATTTTTCGTCGTGTCTTGAGATCTAGTGAATATTTGTTAGGGTTTTTCGGTTTAAATGAAATACAAGAGTTTAGAGAATGTGTGATATGAATAAACGATTACTGGTCCAACTTTACTATTTTGTACCAGAAGTTGAAATCGAGGTATAAAATTTCAGAAGTTCTTGCATTTTTGTACCAACATCTAACGTGGTATATTTTCTTTAAATGGTGAAAAATATCTCTATTAGAGGTCATTCGACGCGGAATTTAATAGTGCATTTCAGAGATAATTGTACCATTTTTCGAAGGGACATTATTAACCATCCTCAACCAACCTTGTACATTCACAAGAATTTTTAATAAAACCTTGAAATTTTAATAAACCATTCCTAGAAAGAATTTAATGTATTTAAAAGACATTTAAATTCTTCCTTTTGACACACAGTGACTTATTATTAATATAAATACAAAATAATCTGGAACTTTACATATCAGACTTAAGACTAAGTATCAAAATGCGTAGAAATGATTTAGTCCAACTTTAAAATCAAGAAGAAGGAGTTTGAAAAATCTTCGGGAAATTTTACGATCTCATTATTGATCGAAATTAAGATTTTAAATGAAAGTTCGAGGTATTCAGATTCTTTTTGGTTTCATCTGTTGAGGCAGAAGGATAGGGTGATATTTTACGAAAATAGTGGAATACATTTTTTAAAATCAACCAAAATAGATTGATTTT
>NC_046663.1:26400887-26401981 GCF_010883055.1 Belonocnema kinseyi
ATTGATTTTTTTCAGGACAAGTTTTAAGTTTCTATAATGCTCTTTCAGTTCCGTAGAATGTGCGATTGGAATTAAAGCGTAAATATTAGTATTATGCAATAACACTATGCTTATAAGAGTCAATGAATAGCCGCCAATTTTCAGATCTATACAGTCCAGGTTTCATTTTTTCCATTAATCTGTTAATGTTTTTACGATAGACTAATTTTCCATGATCATTTTCTTCAGAAGTAAAACACTGTCTAAATGTTTTTCCCTGTTTCTGTAGAAGCTTGATTTAACTCCTTTAGCTAATAAGTACTTTTTTTCAAAACGGAAGAAAGATACTCTAAAGCACCTTTAGGAACTTTATTCTTTTCATTGCCTGGTACGAGGGTAGTTCAATAAGTCCTTAGAATGAAGTATAAAAACAATTTTTTTTGGGTAAATTTTTTTTTATTTTTCAACAGAATCTCCTTGGAGCTCTATACACTTGGTCAATCGCTTTTCAAGTTTTTTTAATCCTTCAGAAAATTGCGTTTTCGGAAGTTCCTCAAAATAAGCACTTACAGAGGCAATGACGTCTTCGTTGTCTGGAAATCTCTGTCCACCGATCCATTTTTTCAAGTTTGGAAATAAGTAAAGGTCACTGGGGTCTAAATCTGGTGAATACGGTGGGTGTTCGACCAATTCGAATTTTAGTTTTTCAATTTTAGCCATTGAAACGAAGCATGTGTGAACTCGGGCGTTGTCGTGATGAAAGAGAATTTTTTTTCTCGCCAAATGTGGTCGTTTTTTTTTAATTTCTTCTTTCAGCTGCTCTAATAATAATGCATAATATTCATCAGTGATTGTTTTACCCTTTTCCAAGTAGTCAATAAGTATAGTTCCACGTGCATCCCAAAAAACTCTAGCCATAACCTTACCAGCTGACTTTCCGGTCTTTGCCTTCTTTGGAGCTGGTCCGCCTGTGGAAATCCACTGTTTGGATTGTTCCTTTGCCTCAGGAGTGCCATGGTGTATCCATGTTTCATCCACAGTCACAAATCGACGAAAAAATTCCTCACGATTCCGACTTATGCGCGCCAAAAGAGCCTCAGAGGCGACCACTCTAT
>NC_046663.1:26402081-26403288 GCF_010883055.1 Belonocnema kinseyi
AGATTCTTTTTGGTTTCATCTGTTGAGGCAGAAGGATAGGGTGATATTTTACGAAAATAGTGGAATACATTTTTTAAAATCAACCAAAATAGATTGATTTTGTATTAAAAGAGAAGAATGTTCAAGTTAAAAAATCGCATGTTTTAGAAAACAGTTGACTTTAAACCCGAAAAGAGGAATTTTCAACACTAAGAAATTATTTTCAATGCAAAAAATAAGAATTTCTAAAAATATAGTTAAACTTTTAACCAAAGCGATGGATCGTTAACTAATAAAATGGACTTTTTAACAAAACTGTTCAAATTTCAACTAAAAATTTCATTTTCACCAAAAAAGACTAATTTACAACAAAATACATAATCTTTCAACTAAGTTCTTTGAATTTTCAACTAAAAAAATTCAATCTTCAGCCAATAATGAAATAGTTGAATTTTCTCTTAAAAATTAATGTTAAACCAAAAAAAAAACGAATTTTGAACACAATATTTCAATCTTCAACCAATAACATAAAATTTTAACGAAGTAATTTAATTTTTAACCAAATATTTGAGCTTTTAATTGAGGAAGATAAATCCTAGATGAAAAATATAATAGTTAAATTCTCAGGAAAACAGAGAAAATAGTTGAATTTTCAGTTAAACAAATTCATTTTCAACTAAAAAGACAAAATAAATCAAAGAAATGAATCTTTAAAAAATAAATTTTCAACAAAGTAGTTCATCTTTCAATCAAGTATTGTTGTATTTTTATCAAAAACTTAAATTTTGAAGCCAAAAATACAAATTATTTATAAATGATTTGAATTTTCTGTCCGAAATATAATTTTTCAAAAAAAAGTTAATTTTCTACTAAATAATTAAATTTTCAAATTAAAATAAAAAGTTTTAACCAAATATTGGAATTTTACAAAAGAAAAACGAATGTAATGTATGTATTTATAAGCTTTATTTGTAAAATAATGCCACTCATTTCCATTTTTAAAGCAGGTCAACAGATGTTTATTCTTTTTTATATTTTTCCTGTCCCCTGAAAGCGTGAGGCATTTTTTTAACGGCTTCTAATAAAATGTAAAGACTAGCAACGAATTTTGCTTTAAAAAAAAGGTTTTAGAATAATGCAAATATGTAATTTTAAATTTTTATATCTAAATACAGAAATACATATAGATTTGCTCTTTTGATCGACAACCTCTTCATTATAATCTTTC
>NC_046663.1:26403388-26404882 GCF_010883055.1 Belonocnema kinseyi
TATTGCATAATACTAATATTTACGCTTTAATTCCAATCGCACATTCTACGGAACTGAAAGAGCATTATAGAAACTTAAAACTTGTCCTGAAAAAAATCAATTACTCAACTTATAAGTAGAAAATTTTCGGGAATCACTTTTGTCATTACAAAAAAAAATATGGCCAAAAAGAACATCGTTTGAGTAAGGACGAAATAATATAATTGAAGATCCTCTAGTTGACCCAAAAGAAGTTTTGATTCCACGCCTTCATATAAAGCTGGGTCTTATGAAACAGCTTGTGAAAGCTCTTGACAAGGATGGCGATTGCTATGCGTATTTGGAAGATCAATTTCCACAAATTTCCGCAGCAAAATTAAAAGAGGGGATCTTCGATGGACCGCAGATAAGAAAAATGTTGCAGGATCCAGAATTCATTACAGAAATGTGTGGCACTGAAAAAGATGCCAGGATTAGTTTTAAAAATGGTGTAAAGAACTTTTTAGGTAATAAAAAAGTCCAGACTCTCAAAATGTGGTTTCAGAAATGGTAACAAACTTTGGTAAACTATGCTGCCTTATGAAATTGAAGCTACATTTTCTTCATTCGCATATAAATAAATAAAAGGATTCGATACAAGCGATATAAAGAAAAATAAACAATAAAAGAACCCTATAAGCGTGAGAGGCAAGGGGAACCTAGAGTGAACGACAATCTCAGTCGAGGAAGGTAAATGTTTAAAGGTTTTCGTCGATCTTATGTATAATTTTACGTTTTTCGATAAGATATAAACTAACTGGGTTATTTGATCCCCGGATTCAGGATCAGTAATCCCATAAAAATAAGGATATGCTGGAGAAGTCCATCGGGGATGAAAATATATTTTTTTTTGCAAAAATATGCACGAAAAACCGCTGTTTTCGTCGATTTTACCACTTTTTTTGCATTTTTCGATCAAATATGAGCCAACTGGGTTAGTTTGATCCCGGATCACCAATTTCTATTTTTTTTTCAATCTTTCTACTACTAGCAGGGTTTTGCATCAACTTCGTTCTCTGATTATGGTATGATTGCTACTCTCCTGTATAGTATTGTTCTATAGCAAGCAGCCAACTGACCTCTACTTTAGAAAACCAAAAGGTTTTTCCTCTAGACGCCAAGGGAGTATTAGTACTGATACTCATAATTCTCAAGTCTTGATGTGGTGGAATAATCGTCAAGAGGATGAAAAGAAACAGGCAACACATCCGAACCAAAAACTTACGAGGGAAGAACCTCCTTGGATGGAGATGCAACGTGATCCCAAAATTTCGAAGAAGACGAGCCAGCCTAGTCTTGTTAATGAACAACTGAGTCAGCTCTCTTTTTATTGTAAATTTGAGAATTTGGCAAGAGGGCTCAATCTGGGAGAACTGAAAGATTATAATGAAGAGGTTGTCGATCAAAAGAGCAAATCTATATGTATTTCTGTATTTAGATATAAAAATTTAAAATTACATATTTGCATTATTCTAA
>NC_046663.1:26404982-26405919 GCF_010883055.1 Belonocnema kinseyi
GAAAGATTATAATGAAGAGGTTGTCGATCAAAAGAGCAAATCTATATGTATTTCTGTATTTAGATATAAAAATTTAAAATTACATATTTGCATTATTCTAAATCCTTTTTTTTTAAAGCAAAATTCGTTGCTAGTCTTTACATTTTATTAGAAGCCGTTAAAAAAAATGCCTCACGCTTTCAGGGGACAGGAAAAATATAAAAAAGAATAAACATGTGTTGACCTGCTTTAAAAATGAAAATGAGTGACATTATTTTACAAATAAAGCTTTTAAATACATACATTACATTCGTTTTTCTCTTGTAAAATTCAAATATTTGGTTAAAACTTTTTATTTTAATTTGAAAATTTAATTATTTAGTAGAAAATTAACTTTTTTTTGAAAAATTATATTTCGGATAAAAAATTCAAATGATTTATAAATAATTTGTATTTTTGGCTTCAAAATTTAAGTTTTTGATAAAAATACAACAATACTAGATGAACTACTTTGTTGAAAATTTATTTTTTAAAGATTCATTTCTTGGATTTATTTTGTCTTTTTAGTTGAAAATGAATTTGTTTAACTGAAAATTCAACTATTTTCTCTGTTTTCCTGAGAATTTAACTATTACATTTTTCATCTAGGATTTATCTTCCTCAATTAAAAACTCAAATATTTGGTTAAAAATTAAATTACTTCGTTAAAATTTTATGTTATTGGTTGAAGATTGAAATATTGTGTTCAAAATTCGTTTTTTTTTTTGATTTAACATTAATTTTTAAGAGAAAATTCAACTAAATTTTTAGTTGAAAGTTGAACTGTTTTGTTAAAAAGTCCATTTTATTAGTTAACGATCCATCGCTTTGGTTAAAAGTTTAACTATATTTTTAGAAATTCTTATTTTTTTCATTGAAAATAATTTCTTAGTGTTGAAAATTCCTCTTTTCGGGTTTA
>NC_046663.1:26405929-26406080 GCF_010883055.1 Belonocnema kinseyi
TTTTCTAAAACATGCGATTTTTTAACTTGAACATTCTTCTCTTTTAGTGCAAAATCAATCTATTTTGGTTGATTTTAAAAAATGTATTCCACTATTTTCGTAAAATATCACCCTATCCTTCTGCCTCAACAGATGAAACCAAAAAGAATCT
>NC_046663.1:26406180-26410972 GCF_010883055.1 Belonocnema kinseyi
TATGATTCCACTAGAATCAAACCGAAGGGCCTATGACAAAGCCACCGAACGCGTCCTCGGGTTGCGGGTAAAGGGTCCCTGTACCAAGGGTTTCTGCTGGATATGGTTACAAAAATAAATAGGCAGTCGCGAACAATTGTCCAGGGGTGGTCCCGAAGGAATTAACCCCCAAGCGGAGGTGTGAAAACCTTGCCGAAAACTGAATAGCACCTGGGTGAGGTGTCTAGAACGGTGACTCTGGGATACCAGGCGACCTCTCAGAGTAAGCAGCCTTATCCTTGCATGCGGGGCTCTACAAGGATGGACGAACCCCTTTCCCTAGCTTCTCGTGGGAACAACAATGACAACACCAAACATAGTTGTGGTAAGTGCGGATTAAAACAACAGAACGCGCAGGGCTCCCGACAATGGGTCTGCCAACAATGCCGACCAATCAAGAGCTGGGGGAGCCAATGAAAATGAATTCAATGCGATGGATCGGCGGGATCTCGTGACCTTCGGGTGGACGGAGCGACTGAATCACGACTTGCTAGACTGCTACGATGCGAGTGTGGCCCGTGAACGGGGTTACATGGCACGGCTGCATGCTCTGTGGTGCGAAAAACACCCGGAGCTATCGCATTTTTCGCAGCAACGTCTGCGAAACCATGCTGAACTACTCCATAAAAGGGGCTTTGTAAGCGGAACGCCTACTCTACCACAGCTAGAACAAGCCGGCAACAAAGAAAGAGAGGCGACACTAAGAACAACCGCGGGCAGGCATCCAATAGATGAAGAGCGATGCTTTACGACCCGGAGAAAAATCAACACCAAGGTTTCTCTCAAGCCTGAAGATCTGGCTGAAATGGATGACGAGCTTCGTGGACATTTTGCCGGTGAATCCAACCTCTGGGCTATCAATTATTGTGTGTATAATGCAGCGAGAGCTTTGGCCGATGCGAACCGTAAAACAAAACCAACGGCTGATCATAAGACCAAAAGACGAATGCATCAACTTGCCATAAAGATAGGCTGGGCAAGAAAGTACGCGTCCCGCATTCAATGTGTGATTGACTACATCACATCTGGCAGGAATTTTACCGCTAAGGTTCGAAAGTTCGCGCGTGCCGGACCCGTTATCACAAACTTAACAAGTCAAAGCTGCTGACCATTAGGCAGCATATTGTTGAGAGAATACGGATACTATCTGACGCTAAGAGAAGTCTAGAGCGGAGGGAGAGATGGTTCAGAGAAAATCAACAGTTTCTCTCTGACCCATCTCGACTCTTCCAAGACCCTCCAGTTACTATCGAACACCCACCCAAACCAGAGGAGGTCGAAGTATTTTGGAGAGAAGTCTACGAAGTTCAGCATAGACTGGAATGTATCAAAACCTTCTGGTGGAAGAACTTTTCTTCAACCCATCAGCATTTGGCCCGTATTTTCACCTCATATTTGAAGTCGGAAGAGCCGACTCCAGAGTGGTTGGTGGAAGGGCGCACAATACTCCTGCCGAAAATAGGCAACTTAGCTAACCCGAAGAACTACAGGCCAATAACTTGTCTGAACACGCTTTATGAGATATTCACAGCTATCCTAAATGATAAGATTGTTCGGGCAATTGAACCTGTGTGGCAAGAAATGTATGAACAACGATGCTCAAAGAAAGGCGTACCCGGATGTCGGAAGAACCTGCTCATCGATAGATGTGTCTGCAAAGATGCAGCATTCTACCAGCGTGACCTATCGATGGCCTGGATTGATTATCGGAAAGCTTTCGATTCTACATCCCATAGACTTATCATCTGTCTTTTGGAAATCTTAAAGCTTCATCCGCAAATAGTTGGGTGCATAGATAGATTGATGCCGCTTTGTTAAACCAGATTTAGTATCTCATCTGGCAAAAATCGTGTGACAACTAACAAGGTCACGTTTCAGAGAGGTGTCTTTCAGGGCGACACCATGAGCCCACTCCTCTTTTGCCTTACATTATTGCCACTATCTATAGCACTGCGCCATTCCGACGGGTACTTGTGCGGCAAACGTGCAGATCGAAAGTACAAGGTCACTCATGTATTTTACATGGACGATCTTAAGATCTATGCTGAAAACAGCTCCTTGATAAAAGGATGCACGGTAGCTTCCACAGAAATGTGAAGGATCAGTGAGCTAACGTTTGCTTTCCTTAAATCGCCCGGATTGAAGTATGGTACAGAGGGTTTCATTTTTGCATGCCAAGACGGTGTCATTTCCACCATAACATACCGTCGCCAGATTTTGAGCCAAGACATTCCCGATGATAGCTGCAGGGCGTGCCATGCACACCCCGAGCATTTACCTCACATACTATCTAGTTGTCCAACACACGCGGGAACGACCTACAATCAAAGGCACAATACGGCACTAGGAGTACTTTATTACGATCTCTATCACTCCTACGGCATTCACCTTAATATCGATCTTCTAAATGCTACTAGGGAAATTGAGTCAATTGTCGAGAATGGGAAGTGCCGCATATACTGGAACTTTATGTTCTCGACAATTGTTTCTGTTGCTCACTGGAGGCCTGACTCGCTGGAAGCGGGTGCAATTTTTCAGATTAGCACCCGCTCCCGGCGAAATCCTGCGGTTGTCCTTGTGAAAAAATTTTAATTATATATATTAATAATTAAAAATTTGTCATAAGGGCAACCGCCGGATTTCGCTGGGAGCAGGTGCTAATCTGGAAAATTGCACCCGCTCCCAGCGAAATCGCGGTAAAATTTCAGACACAACCACGTCTCACGACCGTGAGATAGGTGGTCACAGTTTGTAGAGGAATCAATACGACGATCCAGCAAAAGCCTCGTGCACCCTAAGAACCTCCTTGGTTATGATGTTTTTATCGGCTTTGCCGAAAATTCGATAACGAGCATGGTTTGCTTCTCGAAGTCAAAAAGAACCATTTCAGACCTCGAGTGAGCAACCGAAACAATTGTCGAGAATATAAAGTTCCAGTATATACGGCACTTCCCATTCTCCACACTTGACTCGATTTCTCTAGAAGCATTTAGAGGAGCGATATTAAGGTTAATGCCGTAAGAGTGACAGAGATGGCAATAAAGCACTCTTAGTGCCGCATTGTGCTTTGAATGTAGGTCGTTCCCGCGTGAGTTGGACCACTAGATAGTATGTGAGCTAAATGCTCGGGGTGTGCATGGCACGCCCTACAGCTATCATCAGGAATATCTTGGCTCAAAATGTGGCGAAGGTATGTTAAGGTGGAAATGACACCGTCTTGGCATGCAAAAATTAAACCCTTCGTGCCAGACTTCAATTCGGGCGATTTAAGGAAAGCAAACGTTAGCTCACAATACATTAACTGATCCTTCACATTTCTGTGTAAGCTACCGTGCATCCTTTTATCAAACAGATGTTCACGAAAGTTTTTTCTCTTGTGCTTTCTTAATCCGAGCTTTCAGGAGCGAGTACACGAGATAGATAAGATTTGATGCATTTTGCTCACCCCTAATACTGAAGTCAAGTCCGAGTGCTTCAGCAGCCTCCGCCGCTGCTTTTTACAGAAACTCTCCTTTGACTACTTCTTCGTGATTCCTGACCATTTTAAGAAGAGGGTCTCTTCCATTTGCAAGTCTATGTGCTGTACCCAGAATAATCCTGTTGTGAAGACATTCAAGACACAATATGCCGCGACCACCTTGGCGGCGTGAGATGTACAGTCGCGGAACGGATATCAAGGGATCTGAGCTCGTTCTTCGTCCATAGAACTACTCCAAATGAATAGAGTACTACTGGGACGGCAAGCATGTTCGTTGCAGATACTTTGTTCCTCGCCGGCAGTACGTAAGACTAAATTTGTCGGATGAGACGTTTGTATCTGCTTCGGAGAGTATCCTTTATAGATGTCACATCCTGAATGCGGCTCTGTGGCTCGCCCAGGTATGTATAAGTCCCTCCAGCGCAAAGGTTTCGTATAGAGCTTCTATCAACAAGCTCAGGATCTTCAGGGATGCCATTAAGTTTTCCTCGCTTCAAGTAAACCTTGGCGCATTTGTCTGTGCCAAATTCCATTCCAATTTCCTTAGTATATCGTTCGAAAATCCCTAGAGCTAGATGTTGTTGCTCTTTGTTTTTAGCATAGATCTTAAGATCGTCCATGTAAAATACATGAGTGACCTTGTACTTTTGATCTGTAGGTTCAACGCACAAGTACCCGTCGGAACGGCGAAGTGCTAGAGATAGTGGCAATAATGTAAGGCAAAAGAGGAGTGAGCTCATGGTGTCGCCCTGAAAGACACCTCTCTGAAAGGTGACCTTGTTAGTGGTCACACGATTTTTTCCAGATGAGAGAGTAAATCTGGTTTTCCAAAGCGGCATCAATCTCTCTATGCACCTAACTATTTGCGGATGAACCTTCAAGATTTCCAAAAGACTAATGATAAATCTATGGGAGGTCAAATCGAAATCTTTCCGATAATCAATCCAGGCCATCGATAGGTCACGCTGGTAGAATGCTGCATCTTTGCGGACACATCTATCGATGAGCAGGTTCTCCCGACATCCGGCTACGCCTTTCTTTGAGCCTCGTTGCTCATACATTTCTTGCCACACAGGTTCAATTGCCCGAACAATCCCATCATTTAGGATAGCTGTGAATATCTTGTAAAGTGTGTTCAGTCAAGTTATTGGCCTGTAATTCTTCGGGTCTGCAAAGTTGCCGATTTTCGGCAGGTGTATTGTGCGCCCTTCCACCAACCTCTCCGGAATCGGCTCTTCCGACTTCAAATAGGAGGTGAAAATACGGGCCAAATGC
>NC_046663.1:26411072-26412525 GCF_010883055.1 Belonocnema kinseyi
AGTTGCCGATTTTCGGCAGGTGTATTGTGCGCCCTTCCACCAACCTCTCCGGAATCGGCTCTTCCGACTTCAAATAGGAGGTGAAAATACGGGCCAAATGCTGATGGGTTGAAGAAAACTTCTTCCTCCAGAAGGTTTTAATACAATCTGGTCCCGGTGCCAGTAGTCGACCCAGTATCATGCTAACCGTTGGCGTAACTCCTGTGCCGACATTGCACCACTGGAGATCGTCAGTACTGGGCTAGTTTAAACCAGTATGATGCCAACCTTTCGTTGAACTCTTGTTTCAGTATTTTACCAGTAATACGTATCAGCACTACAAAATTAGTGTATCAGTATCACGTCAAACGTTGGCGGAACAACTGTGCCGAAATTACGCCAGTAATAAAGTTAAGTATGGGGCCAGTTGTATGCCAGTATTATGCCTAACGTTGATGAAACTCTTGTCTCAGTATTTTGCCAGTAATATTTATCAGTACTGCGCCAGCAGGCGACCTGTTCTTACGCCAACCGTTGGCGGAACTCCTGTGCCGATGCTGCACAGGTGGTAACGGTCAGTATTGAGCATTTGTAAAACGGTATGAAACCAACCGTACGTTGAACTCTTATTTCAGTATTTTCCCATTATTACGTATCAGTACTGCAAAAGTAGTATATCAGTATCAAGCCAAACCGTTGGCGGAACACTTGTGCCAATATTACGCCAGTAATAAAGGTCAGTACAGCGCCAGTTGTAAATTCGTATGATGCCAACCGTTGTTTGAACACTTTTATCAGTATTTTACCAGTAACATGTATCAGTAATGCACCAGTGGTCGACCCAGTATCATGCCAACCGTCGGCGGAACTCCTGTGCTGGTATTGCACCAGCGGCGACGGTCAGCACTTGGCTAGTTATAAACCAGTATGATGACAGCCGTTCGTGGAACCCTTGTTTCAGTATTTTACCAGTAATACGTATCAGTACTGAAAAAGTAGCATATCAGTATCACGCCAACCGTTAGCGGAACACCCGTATCGATATTACACCCGTAATAAAGGTCAGTACAGGCCAGTTGTAAACCGGTATAATGCCAAACATTGGTTAAACTCTTGTGTCAGTATGTTACCAGTAATATGTATCAGTGCTGCGCCAATAGATTACCAATATCACGCCAACCGTTGGCGGAACTTCTGTGTCGGTATTTTATCAAAGGTGACGGTCAGTACTGGGCCAGTTGTGAACCAGTATGACGCCAACCGTTGGCGAAATTCCTGCGTCGGTATTCTACCAGTAATGACAGTGAGTACTGAGCCAGTAGTAAACCAGTACTATGCCGATGGTTGGCACAGTACTAACAGACAGTATTAGTATTTATTATGAATTACACCTGGCGTAGTACAGCGCCGGTCGTGAACTATAACTAATACCCGACTTTTTTCCTGGGTAGTTAATTGTTAAGTCAGTCAGCAA
>NC_046663.1:26412625-26414728 GCF_010883055.1 Belonocnema kinseyi
TCTGTCTGTTCGTCCAGTCGTCCGTCCGTAAACACAATAACTCTCGAAAAAATGAACGAATTAAATTCATCTTTGGTACACTTTTTTTAGGTCCTAAAAGAAAGGACGAGTTCGTGAACCAGCCATTTTTGATAAAAATTTAAAAAGTTAGCGCATTTTGAAAATCTTTGAGACCACTTTTTTCTGAATGTGAAAATTCTATTTACGGATATTCATAGTATTAAAAAGAAAAAACAATTTATCGTAATGACTTTTTTTAATAAAAAGAAAATTCTCAGAGTTATAGCTTTATGAAAATATGATATGAAAAAAAGTCGAGAGAAGAAAAACATTTCTTTTAAAAGCCCTACAAGATTATTATAACCAATTTTTGGATTTTCTTCAAAAATCGAAAATTAAAATTTCGTTTGCACAAACAATAATGAAAAATAAAAAATTATATTTTGTGGACCAACTATGTAGGATACGAAAAAAGATAAATGATCAATACTAAATTAAGTATACAATTCAGAATATGAAGACGCATATAAATACTGCCATCTACAAGAGATCTTTTTGATTAAGTTTTTTTCAAGCATTCCAAATGCAAAGAATAAATATCCGAGCGCGAAGCGCGAGGTGTAAGTATGTTCGAACGCGAGGCAACCTATTATCGAGCGCGAAATGGCGAAACATTTCTTGGATTTAAAAAACTTTGTCGTTTAAATTAACGAAATATTTCTTTAAATTAAATTAAAAAAGTTAAGAACAAAATTTCTTTAAATCAAATAAATATTTCTTTGACCGTATAACAGTACTAGAATTTAGTTGATTTAAAGGAAGTTTCTTTGATTCAACATCATGCGCATCATTCAACGTCATGCGCAGGTCTACTAATATCCGTTTGTTATTTTAGTAATTAGTCTTTTACGGCATATAAGTTAGTCAACAAAATGATAACGAATAAACGTCTTTAAAAAACAAATCGGCGGCAATTTTGGAATTTTAGTGACATATACGCAATTCAAAAGACATCGAAACCCATTGAACAGAAGTGAATGGATTTTTCTTTCCGGGGTGATACCCACAATCCTTGAGACGAATTTCAACCTACACATTTTGTAGGAAAAACAAAGCATTCTTTCCTTAAATTTAATAATAAAGTGAAAAATATTGGCATCTATGTACAAGCTGGATACTTTAAATTAATTGCAGCCTAAATAAAAAATTAACTCTTAATCAATTTTAAATCATTTCATAAATAATTGAATTATTAAAAATAAAACGGATAATTGAGACACCATACATCCCTTATAAAATAAAATTTTAAAGCATAATAAAACTGTTAAATACAAAAATGATTGAAAATTTTATTTGTATTCTAGAAATTTAATTAAATTCTCAATACGTCCAACTTAAAAAACATTTCCAGGAATTCTGAATAAGATCATGAATTTATTACTAGCGTAAGAAGAGTGCTTTTTTATTCTTAGTCCCATAATGAAATGTGTTATCTTTTAATTTAGAATAGATTTATCTTCATGCGTTACCGTCCTTTGTCGTACACAGAACGTCTACATAATTATGAGAATTATGCGTCTCAATAATTTAATAAGTAATAACTAACATACGTAGATAGATACTAAACTTAATTATTCCTCATCAGAGTATTCTATGCATAATTATAACGTACTTCTAGATATTTTACATTTCTGCGCATAGCAATAGGCTTCAAAGGGGTTTAGTTTCTCGCTACATAATTAATTTCTGTCTTCAGTATTTCCTGGATTTGTCATCTAAACAACTTCGAAATTAAAAATACCAATAAATAATTTCTATAAGTCATAGATAATAAGAATTTTAATTCTAATTCCTTTCGACAGTTATTCCTAATAGCTCAGGTTTAGCTATTCTCATACTGTATGTCTACCATATGGTATCCCTATAGGAAAAACGGTAAAAAAAGTCTAAAAATATTTATTCTAGCTGATTCACGGATCCTTTTAAATTCCTGCATTGGCTTCCAGCTATACAATGAGCAGTTATACAGAATAATTTACATCGTTCGCTTTGATCCACTTTTGAATCAAAACTTAATACCGTGGGATTCAGTGCCCCCCCCCC
>NC_046663.1:26414828-26422339 GCF_010883055.1 Belonocnema kinseyi
AAATTTCTATGTAAATAAACCCTTTTCTTTCCCGCGCAATGCGTACCGAAATAAATCCAGCTATTCGTACTGAAATTTTGGTACAAGCAGCCTGCGTAAAGTATAATTTACTATTTTAAATTAATTTGATTTAACCTATATTTTTTAATAATTTAATCTTTATTATAATATAGATAATCAATTTGTAAATCATTATTCGCAAAACAAGAATCTTTACCGTATATTATTGCATTGTCGGCTACCCTTTAATAAATAATAATTCAATATTCAAGCTTCTCAATTTCTATGTCTTGTAATCTTCTTCATATAAAGATACTATGAAATGTAAAGATAATGCTATGCAAAAGAGAAAAAGGAATTTTTCTATAATCGCAATTTTTTTTAATTAGCCAATTTGAAGACCAGGTGAGCTTAACCTCAAAAATAAATTTTACATTTTTTTCAAACCTAACTTACTATCACACGAAACGCGATATCGAGTTTAAAATTTAGGAAATTAAGTAAAAAGCTCTAAGAAATGTTTGTCTCGTCCTACATTTTTACAATTATAAAAAAAGTTTGTTTTTTGAGACACTTGTTTTGGATTTCTTCATAAAAACAAAAATTTAGGACAAAAGAAATGTTTCTTTAAACTTCTCATTTCCCATCCCAATTTTTCAACTTCATATCACGATTCGTGTAAACATAAATTTTATTTGAAAAGAAACGGTGAAAAAATGGTTGAAGTTACATAGTTCAGTTAGACCAGCCTGCCTCCCCCCTTTCACTCTTAATATGTGGGTTTACTATTGGGTACGGCCACGGAAACGGCCTGGCGCCATCTGTTACCTAAAAGTGACAATTTCTTAGGGATGAATTCTAATAGTTTACATGCGATTCAAAATAAATAAATTTATACTTAAAGTAAGAGTTTTATCATTAGATAACGAGATTGCCTGAAGGAAAGCTGATAAAATCTCGAGTTAGGGAAAAAATATTTGCTCAAGTTTATTAAACGGTTTCGTCGGAGTTGCGTTTTCAATTTCGCTTGTCAATGACAGATCTCCTATCGGATTACAAATATCACTTTAAGTATTTCAATACTCTTCTTCTTTGAAAAAGAAATACTAAGATATCTGGAAAAATTATTGTGTTAATTAAGGCAGTAATATTATATTTACACGATTTATTGTTTTTGTGAACGTAATGCTAGTTGTGAGACTTTGAGGTAAGAAAGTTTAATTATACCATAATATTTATGCAGTATATTTTATTTTAATTTTGAATATCATGAAGTATTTTTTGTGAAAAAATATTGTTTAAACAAATTTAAGGTTATGAAAAAATAGGGATATTTTCGTGTGCAAATTACACAATTTCGGATAAAAATACGATTGGTATTTTGTTGTCCAAAGAATCTATAATAGTACATTTACAAAATAGCAATATACTTATCAAAAGGAAAATTTTAAGCAAACCTACATGTCATTATATTTAATTAAGTTTTCACAGTGAGTGTCCCGTATCTTATTTATAATTTATAAATATATTTTTAAAATAAAGAAAAATGTTAGGAAATAAATTGTCTATTTAATAAACACTTTTAATTTAACGTCGTGTTGGGTAGAACTAACAGATGCTATTCTGATAACGCTGCACTGAATTTGGCTTATTCCCTTTACTTTCACTTCTGCACACTTGAAACATGAATTACTTCTAATGGTGGGAAAATCTAGAGTGAGATAAATGCGTGGCATTGTCACATGGTAGGATGAGAGGAAGATACATTTTCTGTCTGCATTCGACAGGCGTGTAAATACACCTTAAACATTTTCCCTTATTCAATGTTTTATGATAAAAATCGATAGAATGACTTATAGCTTAAAATCCTGTTCTAATTAAAATATACATCATCAATCCACTTGTTGACATTCTATCGGAAATTTCTATGGTTATGTTCATAACCAACAACGATACTAGAACGGGTTTACCTGGAATATAAAGACAATCTTTTCATTAAATCTTTTTGCAAGAAAATTTCCTCTATTACTTAGTTTAGTTTTAAAATGTTACATACGTTTTTAAAGCAATCATCTATTTATTTATTATATTTAAAAAAAATGCACACGTGCTAACTTGTGTAAATTTCAAATTTCTATCCCCAAGGAATTTCAAGCTTTGGTCGCTGCGGGCAATGCTTGTCATATCCGGTTAATATCAAGGTCATGTTCGTACCCAATAGCCCACTGAATTTTGCGCCAAATGCGTTTAAATGCGCCACCGATGAAAAATGCTGCGCGGGGACAGTGCCATGACACCCCGCCCTCCCATTTAAAGAATTTAAATTTATATCACATGGTCTTGAAGATCTTCAAATGCGCTGATTTTCGCCATAAAGAAAAAATGTTGTGCCATATTGATAACCGAGTTATCAGCCATCAAAATGGAGAAGGGGGTCTGGCGTGATTTTTCTAAACTAATAACATTTTTGCAAATTCATCATACCTATCTTTCATAACTTCAAATGCGCTCAAATGCGCTCAAATGCGCCACCACTAAAAAATTGTATACTAGCTGATTAACAAAGATATCATAATTTGGGGGGGGGGGCAGTGTCACTCCGCTGTTAAACCTTCAACAGTGATGTGCAATATAAAGTTTTGGACATAGATTCATTCGGCTTCAAATGCGCTCATATGCGCCATGAATTTGGTTTGAAAATTGTCGAAGATATGGAGGTAACAAAATTTTTCAAAATCATGACCAACATAATAAAAAGTTTGCAATCCGCATTGATAAAGGGAGTTTTCTATGGGGTTTCAAATGCGTTCATATGCGCCGCTTAACAAATTAACAAGAAACCATAATCAACCCCCCAATTAACACTCGCTTCCGATCCACTACTCGATGCTATCTCCAAATAACTCAAATTGCAGTATAAAAAGTTATGTTTGTCTCTTCGAATAGGATTTCAAATGCACTCATATGCCCCACTTTCGAAATTGAAAAAGGCCATAATTAACACCCTCATTACCACGTGTTACGATTTACTAACTGATGATATCTCCAAATAACCTAAATTGCAATATAAATATTTATAGAGATCTCTTTGGATAGGATTTTAAATCCGCTCATATACGCCGCTTTCAAAATTGACACAAAGCCATAATTAACCTCATTACTACTTGCTACGATTTACTATCTGCTAATATCTCTGTTAATAATTTATTGAATGCTATTGTGTTTCTTTTGAGTGACCTTTGGATTTCATTGTTGACAGAATGGTTTTCACCCAATGCTTATTCTTCTTGGAATTTTCTATCTGTTTTAACTGTCGGCACGTGCCTTTTCGTTGGAATTTGATACTCAGGTAATAACGTGATGTCTTTTTGTTCATCAGACTCGGACCCCTTTTTCCTGGGAGTCCAGTGGCAACCAAGGTTCTGACGAGTGTGGGGCTTCCGAATCTTGACACTAGCTTAAATCAAATGTGTTATTTGAGACCATTTGATTGGTAGTTAATTTAAAGTAAATATATCTTTTAACCATTCAGGTCTTTTAGTTCCATTCTTAAAATATTTTGTTTCCTTCTCTTTCGGTTTGTTAAGTAACTTTCCCGATTCGATCGTCTTCTAGTGTTGTGGAAAGTGACGGTTCGGATTACGTATTACATCCGGTTGCGACTGACTCATTTAAAATGACAGACCATATGCTTTTCTTTTGTCATTTAATTTTGCTTAAGGCTTTATTGGTGTCTAAAAAGCAGACTTTGCGTTTGTTTTTCTGAACAGAGATAGATAGATGTTAAAAATTGGATATTAAAAAACCTTTATATTTAACCTTAACATGGATATTATGGCATAATGTGCGACATCTCCCATTTAGTGAAAAATATTAAGGAGCTGTTTCGTTTATATTGAAAATATAAATTGTGTGATATTGAGCATTTATATCTGGAATATTTGAGAAAGCGAATCTTCGCGGAGAGATGTCGCTAACGGGTGGCGTGGCGACAGGGGATTTTAGCCCCGCATTTTTCGCATCTCGAACGATCGTTGTGTGTGTTCTGGTTTCCGGATATATGTCGTGTTCGAAATTTTGGTGAAGAATGAATGAAGTGCTTTTGAAATTGAATATCATAATTTTGTGAAGAAAGTGAGGACTTTGCGCGGCAAGTATCATTTATGTTAGCATTGATCAGCGTAGAGCCAGGCCACACGGAAATTATTACTCGGACATTCAGATATCAAAATCATTGGGCTGCGATGTGGGATCCTTTTGGATTTTACGGATACTTGTATGATTTACAGGTAATTTTGGCATAATTAACAAATATTTTGAATGTCTCAGATTTTGTTTCTTCATATCTTGGATGTTTTCAGGTGAAATTATCCTTTTGGTATCTGGGGATGCCCCACGTAAGTGGGGCGGACGATGGTATTTACGGCGCCCTTCTGGTGTGCGACGCTGTGCAGTGAGAATGCTTTTATTAAAATGTTGGGGATATAAGGTGGATACTCGTGGATAAATAAATATTCTATTATCCATTTAATTTGTGTTTCAGTGTTTGTTCGGTGCAAAATTGCTGGATTTATATTCATTAAATAACATTTATCTTTCCATCTGCAGAGGGACATGTGGACACTGTAAAGATTGGTCATGTCGTTAATTTCAGGGTTTTCTGAAACTTAGAAGAAAAGGTATTTTTTATTTTGTGATTGATTTCTATGTTGCTATGATTGCTGTTTACTTTCTTCATTCCTAGGACATTGCAATCTAAAAGTTTTGATGCTTGCTATCTTTTCATTTATTTTGTATTTCCGAACTTCAGAAGTCAATCATCGACTTCCCAAAGTTGGTTTGGAGAATTAGTGAACTGATAAAATGAACATAACTACACAGTATCGAAGATGGTTGTTTTTGCAAAGACAACGTCTTTTCCTTTAAAAACACCTTTTTTAATTTCTTTTGAATTCGAAATTAATATCAGTGTCATTCGGAGGGTGTAGGGTGTCGTTCCCTAAATTTATATAAATGAATGAAAAATAAATATAACAATAGTTTGGAAAAGAATAATTGTATTACTGTGTACTGTATGAAAATGGGAAAAATCTGCCCTTTCAGATGAATTCATCTTCGTTGTCTAACAGTAGGTCTATAAATTAATATTCCCTGTTTTTCTAAGGGCCTTTTTCTTGGGGTGTAGGTGCTGTCCCTGTTTACGCTATCAGGATTTCTAGTCCATAGTTAAATCGCCAAGATGTTGACTAGTAATATCTAGATAATCTTATTTAGTATCTGTTTTTCTCCGTACAAGTCTCCGCATTGCATAGGAATTTATTACTCTCTCTCTTGCCTTTTCATTTTCTGTGTCTTGATGTTCGCAGACGAGACTCCTTGCTGAGAATCTATTTTGTCAGTAAGATTGGTTGCAGGTCTGCAAACATTACGAAGTTTATGAAGATTCATGGGCACATCTTATTTTGAAAATTACGGACTTTTTAAAAAGCAAATTGTCTGTGCCAACGAGTGAATCCCGGGACGGCTCCACTGCCTCAAGATAGAAAGTCTAGATGGGCTCGAAAGTTACTACACGGTTTCTAATTACATCTGTCAATCCACCTTGTGCAAGATATAACCCAAAAGCACAACATCGGTCATTTTCAATACGATTCGTTGTCATCTATGTTCTAAACACCATCATGGCACATTTCATGATAAGATTACTCGTAAAATGCCTTCGACTGAGGGCTCGGCCCCTTCAAACAGTGAGAAAGCTCGTTTGGCTTTGGATTCGGAATTTGACTGTTTGATTTCTTTCTGCCTTCTGACAAGTCCTGTTTGCTACATCATAAGTCGCTGTAAGGACCTATGATGGACACCAACTTTGAACCTAAATCAATCGAGATTGCTGATAGGCGCGATAGCCCTTCATCTTAATTCTTGCCCATCATTTTCAATTCTCGACGTAAATACTCTTCGACTTGAATTGCTCATGCGCGCTAAAGTTTACAGGTCCTTTCTTCTGGATGAAATTCGTAAATAATTACAAGCCTCCCGTCGCCTTTTTGGTCCCTTCCTGGTTAGGTTTGATTGATCTGCTCGGATTGACTATTCTTTGACTGAAATCTTGCGGTGTTGTGCTTGTGGTTCGATTATTCACTGCGTATGCAAGGAATTGAAACTCTCTTGCAGTCATCTACGCAGTTTACTTTTCCCGCTGACCGATTATGTAGCTAGTCGGATTTCGGAGGTCCAGCGGGCTTTTCAACGCCTTTTCACGTCACGTGCCTACAAATTAAAATCTATCTGATCATGGAATTCGAGAAATGGATCCTTTAGCTCAGGCCTGTCCAGACAGGGGTGTTCAACTTAAACACCACATGCTTTAGACTTGAGAATCGTCTTAACGACACGATAAGTGATTTCAGACATTAACCCCACCACCAACCTCCACTCGCTGTCGGAAAGGCTTCGTGGTTGTTCGTGGCGCCTGCCAAGTGACGCACATTACCGAATTCAGTACCGCAGATAAGTTTTGAAGTAGGTACTTTAGTTTTGGGGCGACTAATTTCAAATGCAATATTTTTATTTTAATGATGTAGATATAAGATGTAACCCGAACGAAAGAGATATTTTTACTGATATCCTGAGCTTGAAGCATTATATCTTTTTCGACAGGCATATGATTTGCGATCAATATTGCAACAATTTCAAAATATAAATAGTTAATATATTATTCTCTTACAAAAAAGACGCTTTGTCAAGCATATAAAATGCTTCAAATCTACTAGATTTCAAGTGAAAATCTTAAACTTTGAAGAAAATAGACTAATTATTAAGCAAATATTTGAATTATTAACGATTCAGACGATTTTTTAACCAAGAAAATCAAGTTTCTACCAAAAAATACCAATTTTCAACTCAAATGATGAACCTTTTACGAGAAAAGAATAATAGTTTTTTAAATACAGCAATGTGTAAACAAAAATTGAATAGTCAAATTTATAGACAAAAATTTATTTAACAACTAACAAAACAATTCATTTTTCACCGATTTTCAATAAGCTAGAACAATTTCTACCCAAGTAGTTGAATTTTAAAATGGAAAGTATGGATCCTCTTACAGAAAATATCATGTACTTTTCCTATTTGTAAGACTTATGCATTGTTTTATTGCTAATATATTAATCAACTAAATTATAAATTACTCCATTTTATTTCAAATTCAGTCGCCCTAAGACACATTCCGAGATACTATGTGTCTACAGCACTGGACCCTCCCATCTATTTCAGAAACCAACTACAGCCGATGCTGAGTAGAGTGACTGGTGGTAAATCTCAAATATCTGTAGATTGAGTCGAACTCCCCTCTCTGGACAGGCTTGCTTGAGCTTAAACTGAGTTAAGTCTGTAATAGAATATCCCTGAAAAGATTTGACAGAGTGAAACTTACCAGACAGCGTTTTTTTATTTGCATGGTGAAGCTTCTCCAACTGACCCTCCCCAAGCTTCTTTCTAAGTCTGCTCTG
>NC_046663.1:26422439-26426039 GCF_010883055.1 Belonocnema kinseyi
TTTTTTCGTATCTTGCATAGTTTGACCAAAAAATGGAATTTTTCATTATTTTTGGTAGGATCAAATTTTGAATGTTAAACTTTTCGACCAAATTAAAAAAGTTATTATCATAGTACTGTAGGGCTTTCAAAAAGAAAAGTTTTTGTTCTCTTGGCTTCTTTTCATATCATGCGTTATTTGGCTTGAAATGTTCATTTCAGTTTGTTTTTTTGGATTTTGAGAATGCTCTAACTCTGATAATTCTCTATTTATAGAAAGAAGTCATGGGGATAAATTGTTTGAGTTTCTGAGTACTATGAACAAACGTACATATAAATCTGAAATATTGAAAGAATGTGGTTTTAAAATTTTTTTGTACGTTTAAATTGGGAATTTTCAACTTTTTGAGCAAATTGAAAAAACTTATCATAATCTTGTAGGGCTTTCAAAAAGCAACGTTTTTCTTTTCCTAACTTTTTTTCATATCATTCGTTGTTTGGATTAAAATGTTCATTTTATTTTTTTTTAGATTTTGAAAATGCTATCATTCTAATACTTTTGATTTTTCGAAAAAAGTCATCAAGATAAATTGTTAAATTTTTTGAATACTATGAATAACCATACAGAGAATTTTTGAATTTTTAAGAAAGTGGTCTCAAAAATATTCAAAATGTGCCCACTTTTTGAATTTTCATCCAAAATGGTTAGCGAACGAACTTGACCTTTAGTTTAAGACACTAAACGAGTGCACCAAAGGGCAATCTAATAAATTACTTTTTTCAAAAGTTATCGTGTTCACAGACAGACCGACATACATAGAGACATACAGATAGACACATTCATAAAAACCTGTTTTCGGATTTAGGGGGTCTCAAAACGTGGTCATTTGACAAAAACTGGGGGAGGGGGATCAAATTTTACACAAATATAATACCTTCTCTGATGAGAATGTAATAATGCGAAAAAGTCTGTACTTTCGACAAAATCGAATGCGAAGTATGAGATACATTATGAGAATGTGTTCATTAAAGCTGAAGGAGGTTCGACAAAAGAGGGTTCTCAATCAGCAAATAGAAGTTATCGATGTTTCGACCTTTATTTTTTAAAAAATTGCGCACAAATGTAGGGTCAACACAACGACTGAGCGTGTATCGCGAGGTGATTGAATCATCGAGCGTGAAGTGCGAGAATCAATAATCGCGCGCCACAGGCGCGTTCAAACTTGCTAGCCACGGACACAGAGCGCTATAAGAACGTGCCCGCAAAGCGGGAAGATTTTTGTTTACTATATATATTTCTTAATCTGATTTTATAACAAAGTTCTAGATATTTTTGGTTAAAGAAACTTTTTTTAAAAATTGATTTCCTCTTTCATGTCCTTTTTCCAAAAATTTATTCTAAAAATTTAATTTTTTCATTTTCAACCTTATTTTTTACGATTAAAAGAAAATCTGCGCGTCCTATCGAAAAGTGATTGTTAAAAAATTTGTGGATCTTTTTAGGGCGCGTAATTTTGGCTTATTCAAATTTTTCGTATCTTGCATAATTTGATCAAAAAACGGACTTTTTGGATTTTTCATTATTTTTCGTACGATAAAATTCTAAATTTTCGACCAATTCAAAAAATTTGTTATGATAATTTTGTAGGGCTTTTAAAAATTAAATTTTTTTTCTTGACTTTTTTCATAGCATGCGTTCTTTGGCTTCAAATGTTCATTTTAGTTGTTTTTTTTATTTGGAAAATGCTCTAACTCTGATAATTTTCTTTTTATAGAAAAAAGTCAGTAAAATAAATTATTTGGGTTTCTGAGTACTATGAATAACCGTTCATAGAATTTTAAGATCTTAAAAAAATGTGGTTTTAAAAAGTTGAGGTACGATCAAATTTTGAATTTTTAACATTTCAATCAAATCAAAAAAGTTGTTATGACGATCTTGTGGGGCTTTTAAAAATCAAAGTTTTTCTTTTTCTGACTTTTTTCATGGCATGTGTTGTTTGGCTTCAAATGTTCATTTTAGTTTTTTTTTTTGAATTTTGAAAATGCTCTAACTCTAATGATTTCCTTTTTATAGAAAAAAGTCATGAGGATAAATTGTTTGGGGTTCTGAGTACTATGAACAATTGTTCATAGAATTTTGAAATCTTGAAAAAATGTGGTCTTAAAAATTTTTCAAAACGTGCTCACTTTTTGAATTTTGATTCAAAATAGCTGATTCACAAACTTGGTCTTTCTTTTTAGGCCTTAAAAAAGTGTGCCGAAGCAGAATCTAATCTGATCAATTTTTTAAAGGTTATCGTTCCTACAGAATACAGACTACAGGCAGACAAACACCTTCGTAAAAATAATTTTTTCTGACTCAGTGGATCTCAAAACGTGAAGATTTTATGAAAATTGACAATGTGAAATTTTACATAAAACCAATACCTTCTCATTAGATCAGAATGTAAAAATGAGTTTTTACGAAGATATTAGAAAAAAGGGCAAAATGGACCAAATCCCATGCATTTAGTCCATTGGTTCCCGCTCAGCAATAAACGAAGTGAAGTTAGCTTGTGATTGAAGTGAAATTAGCTAATTGAAAAACTTGACCTGGAATTTAAAAACTCCGCCGAATCGCCACCATGATTTGTTTCAATTTTCTCTAAACTCAAATAGATAATATATGTGGCGTGAAACGAAGAAACCAACCTTACATAATCTTTTCAGCTTTTCGAGAGCATCGTAATTTTTTCAAATTTATGTTCTTTTAACCCTGATACTTTGAACTGCGGGCGCTAGCAGTTCTAGGATAGTCGAAACAGGGGGACTGATAGCGAGAGTTGGGTGTAGTTTGAAATAGGATGCTGATGAAGATGTTTACCAGTCTGTACAAAGGATACGTGTATCAAAAATCTGTAGCTCAATCCGAAACCTGAATTTTTCCACGATACTCTTTTCAAAATAATGTCAAACTTGTAAAAATTCCAAGAAATAGCAAAATCAAGTTTAAATTAAAGGAATAAAACTGGTTTCTCATGGACAAATTATAATGCTATCAGGAGTATATTTTTTTCTTTTTATATTGATCATAAGCTTTAAGTTAAATTAACTTTTTTTTTAGTATTTTATTAAACAGTCTATATTTTCGTCATTCATTAAAAACTTTTAGAACATTTATTGCAGTTTCAAGTGAACCTTACATTCTGGAAAGAATGTTTAATATTGAGTAGGTAAGGCCAGGTTTAGATAATTTTCGCGTTTGTACAATATTTCACTCCGGGAGCCGTATGTGAAATTCATATTGTGTTCAGGAGCAGACTTTTTAGGTAGAAGGTGGATTCCTTCAACTTGCGAAAGTCTTTACCTCATAACACCATTAAATAATATATTTATAATAAATTAATGTGCATTTTCGTTGATATTGTAGGCTCAAGATGTGTCCAGATTTTATAGAAAATTCTTTATTTTATTTTTGCAATTTACATTATGATCTCGGACACAAATCGTGTTTCCAAATATGTCTGGCGAGCTTGTAATGCCTAATAATGATTGGAAATGATTTTTCACCAGTGATTCTCAGAATGAAAGAGGGGATCATTTAAAAATGTCCAAACTGTACAATCTTCTCACGAATGCGAAT
>NC_046663.1:26426139-26428361 GCF_010883055.1 Belonocnema kinseyi
CTAATAATGATTGGAAATGATTTTTCACCAGTGATTCTCAGAATGAAAGAGGGGATCATTTAAAAATGTCCAAACTGTACAATCTTCTCACGAATGCGAATATAATATTTTGTCTTTTCCACATTGTCTCTATGTTGATTTGAAATTTACTTATTTATTTTGACTTAATCGTCCTTGTCTTTTTGTATTTGATATGCTTTACTTTTTTAACAGGATTGTTTATTTATCACTCAATCAAAAACTTACCGCTTTAGAAATAGTTTGGCCATGGTGAATTTGACAGCCATTTGAAGCGCCTTAAGGCCATGTGAATGTAACTTAAGTCAGTAATACCAGCCTAATTAACACAGATTTCATATTTTGGAGGGGGGGGGGCAGTGTAACGCAAGTGTTAAATCCTCAACAGTGATGTGCAATATAAAGTTGAGTACATGGATTCATTCGGCTACACATGCGGTCATATGGGCCATACATTTTTTTTGAAAATTTTGAAAATTGCCCGAGATATGGAGGTAACAAAATTTGACGAAGTTATGACCAACAAAATAAAAATTTTGCAATCCGCATTGATAAAGGGAGTTTCCTATGGGGTTTCAAATGTGCTCATATGCGCCACTTTCCAAATTAACAAAAAACCATAATCAACCCCTCAATTAACACTTGCTACCGATCCAAAAATCGATGATATCTCCAAATAACCTAAATTGTGTTATAAAAATTTATAATGATCTCTTTAGATAGGATTTCACATGCGCTGATATGCCCCACTTACGAAACTGACAAAATACTATAATTAACCCCCTCACTACCACTTGTTACGATGCAATATCCGATTATATCTCCAAATAACTTAAATTGCAACATAAAAACTTATAATTGTCCCTTCGTATAGGATTTCAAACGCGCTCATATGCACCACTTTCGAAATTGACAAAAGCCCATAATCAACCCTCTCACTACCACTTCTTGCGATCCATTAACCGATAATATCTCCAAATAGCCTAAACTGAAAAATAAAAATGTTAAATGATCTTTTCGTATAGGCTTTGAAATGCGCTTATATTTGCCACTTTCTAACTTAATAAAAAACAATAGTCAACCCCCTCATTATCACTTTTTCCGATCCACTATTCGATGATATCTCTAAATAACTTAAATTGCAGTAAACAAATTTATGATGATGGTTTTTGGTCAATTTCGAAAGCGGCGCACACGAGCGCATTTTAAATCCTATACGAAAAGATCTTTATAAATTTTTATATTTCAATTTATGCTAATTGTAGATATCATAGGGTAGTGGATCGGTAACAAGTGGTAATGAGGAGGTTGATTATGGTTTTTTGTTAATTTTGAAAGTGGTGCATATGTTCGGATTTAAAATCATATTCAAAAAGACCATCATAAATTTTTATATTTCAATTTGGGTTATGTAAACTCCGGAAGCTACGACCACGATCGTTCACCGAACGATCGATCCCGACGCAACCTGATGTAATACGTCATCCGACTCTTAACTTTCCACAACACCAGAAGACGGTCGAGTCATGAGAGTCACTTAACAAACAGAAATAGAAGGAAACACGATATTTTAAGAATGGAACTAAAAGATCTGAATGGTTAAAATATATATTGACTTTAAATTGAATACTAACCAAATGGTCTCAAATAACACATCTGATTCAAACTAGTGTCAAGAATCGGAAAGACCACACTCATTAGAACCTTGGTTGACACTGAACTTCCAGGAAAAATGGGTCCGAGTCTGACAAACAAAGAGACATCACGCTACTACCTGAGTATCAAATTTCAACGAAAAGGCACGGAACGACAGTAAAAACAGAAGGAAAATTCCAAGAAGAATAAGCATTGGGTGAAAACCATTTTGTCAACAATGAAACCCAAGGGTGACTCAAAAGAAACACAATAACATTCAATAAATTATTAACATCCCGCCCGCCTGGTTCGCCGAACGAAGCAAATTCCACCTATGGATGTCAAGAGTTTAGTGTCGCCCGCCATAACGCACACAAGAAGTTTCCGTGCGTAAGAAATTCAGTTCTGCTCGCCATGGATCACAATTGGCAGCATTGTGGCAGGCCTAAACTGGTAACCCGCACAATGTGGCAATGAAGCGATTGTAGATTCCAAAATATGTTTCAGCAGAGCCAGATCGCATAAGTCCACCCTTGCGGGATCAACACTTGTCACATCCCAGATAGCAA
>NC_046663.1:26428461-26429828 GCF_010883055.1 Belonocnema kinseyi
TTGCTATCTGGGATGTGACAAGTGTTGATCCCGCAAGGGTGGACTTATGCGATCTGGCTCTGCTGAAACATATTTTGGAATCTACAATCGCTTCATTGCCACTTTGCCATTTTTTAGAGATATCATCGAATAGTGGATCGGAACAAGTGATAATGAGGGGGTTGACTATTGTTTTTTATTAAGTTCGAAAGTGGCAAATATAAACGCATTTCAAAGCCTATACGAAAAGATCATTTAACATTTTTATTTTTCAGTTTAGGCTATTTGGAGATATTATCGGTTAGTGGATCGTAAGAAGTGGTAGTGAGAGGGTTGACTATGGGTTTTTGTCAATTTCGAAAGTGGCGCATATGAGCGCATTTGAAACCCCATAGGAAACTCCCTTTAACAATGCGGATTGCAAACTTTTTATTTTGAATGAATCCATGTCCGCAACTTTATATTGCACATCACTGTTGAAGATTTTAAATCTGCGTTACACGCCCCCCCCCCCCGCCTTAATTATGATATCTCTGTTAATTAGCTAACGCAAAATTTTTAAAGTGATAGTGCATTTGAGCGCATTACATGTTATGAAAGATAGGTATGATGAATTTGAAAAAATTTAATTAGTTTAGAAAAATCACGCCACCTCCGCCCCCACTTATTTTGATCGCTGATAACTCCGTTATGAATGTGGCGCAACATTTTTTCTTTGTGGCGCATGTAAGCGCAGTTGAATCCCCATAGAAAACTCCCTTCATCAATACGGATTGAAAACTTTTTATTTGGTTGGTCATCACTAAAAATAAAATTTGGTTACCTCTATATCTCGGGCAGTTTTCAAGATTTTCAAAAAAACTTGATGGCGCATATGAGCGCATTTGAAACACCATAGGAAACTCCTTTTATCAATGTGGATTGCAAACTTCTTATTTTGTTGGTCATAACTTCGTCAAATTTTGTTACCTCCATATCTCGGGCAATTTTCAAAATTTTCAAAAAAAATTGATGACGCATATGAGCGCATTTGGAGAGATAATGGCAAGGGGGCTGGTATTACTGACCTAAGTTACACTCACATGGCCTTAAGGCTCTTCAAATGGCTGTCAAATTCACCATGGACAAACTATTTCTAAAGCGGTAAGTTTTTGATTGAGTGATAAATAAAAAATCCTGTTAAAAAGTAAAGCATATCAAATACAAAAAGACAAGGACGATTAAGTCAAAGTAAATATGTAAATTTCAAATCAACATAGAGACAATGTGGAAAAGACAAAATATTCTATTCGCATTCGTGAGAAGATTGTACAGTTTGGACATTTTTAAATGATCCCCTCTTTCATTCTGAGAATCACTGGTGAAAAATCATTTCCAATCATTATTAG
>NC_046663.1:26429928-26432038 GCF_010883055.1 Belonocnema kinseyi
AATTTTGAATAAAACTCTTATTCATTTGCATGTTTAAGTTACAATTCTACTTAAATCACCAGACAAAAGTTGTACGCCTAAAAAGATCTATAGATTTATTATTAATCATTTTTCGATTGGACGAGTAGATTTTCTTTCAATCGTGAAACATAAGGTTAAAAATTTAAAAGTTAACCTTTTGGAAAAGCACAGATAAGACGAAAGAGCACATAGGCTCCTATATAGGACCCTACATAGGTTCCTGTATTAGACCCTATGCAGATGCGCAATAGTTTTTACTTAATCGTAAAAAACAACATTAAAAATAAAAATTATAAAAGCAAGGAAATAAGAATTAGTATGATTCAATTTTTATGTATAATATGAATTTTAATGATAAACATTTATTGAAATGATACATGTTTCAGAGCAGCTTAGAATACAATTTAAAGAAAAATAAGAAACAAAATACGAAAATAATCATGATAAATACAATTTTCTTTTTATTTTGCAATTTTTTAATAAGTAATCCCAGGCAGAGTTACATAAAAAAAAATTATATATCTAAATTGGGTCAAAAGTTATACACATAAGTTTAAAGGAAAAATTGGGGTTTTTGAAAAACGAAGCAAGAAATTCAAATATGCATAACTTCGTGAAATTCTTTATTTACAAATCGCAAAAATACGTATCGCCTTATCTTCTCTAAAAAACAACATATTTTGTCGCCGAGATATTCTGCGACATCAATTGTAGAACCTGCCTGATTTGAAATGGATTCGGTCACCTGATAAAATTCTTTCGTCATTCCTGAAGATTTTAGATCTAGCCCTAGAGAACGTTAGCAGAAAAAAGCTGTAAAAATTCGAACAGATGTTCAAGACCTCTAAGGGGTTCCACCCACCTCAGTTAAATCATTGGGTAACTGACAGCGGGTTAAATGTGATACGATAGTTAAGGGCATGTGACACTCAAATCAACGGATCAAGCCAGTCCCAAGATCGAAATTTTGTCCCACATGTAAAAATAAAAGTTAAATAAAAGCGGAAAAAGTTTGGGGAGTGTATTAATTAACGCAAAAGCAAGGTGTATATCTTTGCGTGGAGTTGGGAAAGAATTTTTTTTTATATAAATAGTAATTGATGGTAAATATGTTCTACTTAATCGGTAATACCTGCTGTGTCAGTAACTGTTTTTTTCAATTCAGGCGACAGGTGGCGCTAGAGTTCGACTTTTTGTAGGAGAAATATTCAATGATTTTATCATTTCGCACTATGTTGAAATTAGGACCAAAAGTGATTTCGAGGAAGGATCCTTGACTCCATTAAAATGCCATGTTTAAATGTTGAAGGAGAGAAATAAGTAGCCACGAAGTAACTCAACATACTGACTTTATTTTAATTTAGAGAAGATTGCTCGTTCTCACGCGAGATGCGTTTAGACTTTTTACAATTCAGAGAACATTGCTCGTTCTCGAGCAAGATATGATCGACGGATCGGCCGGACACAGATTGCCGGTCGGAACACTTCGGCGGTTCTATTTATATCTCTATCTGCTTTGAAATAAAATGCAGAGATTGGGATTTTAATATTTCCAGATTTCGATGCTGGCGATTCTCATGATTTGAATACTTCGCGCCTCTTTATATGCGCATAGTTTGAGGTTACGTTATTTCAAGCATAAAATATAAATGATTATATATATAAATGATACTATACCGTAAGTAATATTTTCTTGTATATTATATTGTGTTCATTATAAAATTTGTTCATAAGAATCATTTGGTATTAAAAAATAACAAACTATAGCTTAAAATTCTAACAAAATCACTTACAGCTAATTAATATTAATGTTAATATCAATATCTATTGAGATAATATTATTATAATTATAATATCACGTATATTTAATTACATATTAATTCTATTATAATGTGCCCTGATTGTACTTCTTTTTTTAGATTTTCATGTCCTAACTCAAAATTTTAATTATTTTTTAGAATTCCTTGTCCCAGATCTGAATTATCGATTTTTCGAAAAATCTCTGATCTAATTCAGAAATTCATACAATTGATTTAAAAAATTTTCTGTTCCAATTCAAAATTCAGGGTGAAATTAGACAATTCAAACT
>NC_046663.1:26432138-26434981 GCF_010883055.1 Belonocnema kinseyi
TTTTCGAAAAATCTCTGATCTAATTCAGAAATTCATACAATTGATTTAAAAAATTTTCTGTTCCAATTCAAAATTCAGGGTGAAATTAGACAATTCAAACTTTTAAATCTGAAAATGATTTACTTGAGGTGGAAATCTTTTGAGTTTTAAACTTTTAAAACTCAAGCTTGACAAATTTTTAATCCAGAAATATTTCATTCAAACGCTTAATAATTCGTAAGTATAAAATACACACTTTAAACACCTTTTAATTTTACCATTTTTTTAAATCAAATTATGTTAAAATACGAGATTTTTGGTTAAAAAATATAAATTACGCTATCATTTTTAAGGTTCAAAATGATAATACTTCAAGAAAATTTTAGTTATTAACATTAAAAATTGAACGATTAAACAATTTTTAACTAAAATCTTTTTAAAATATAAGTAAAATTATTTTTATTTTAAGTTGTTCCAGATTAATATTTTTGCATTGTTATTTATAGATAAAAATTTCAGTTTAATAATTGAAAATGTAAGAAATTAACTTACTATCAAAGTAATTGAATTTTCAACTAAAAAAAAGAGAAAAACAAATTTGCAAAAAAATAGTCACATTTTCAACCAGAAAGATGAATTTTTTATCTGAAATCAATCATTTTCAACCAAAAACTGAACATTTTACAAGTAAGTTTAAATTTTAGCCAAGTAGTTGAAATTTTAACTAAAAAATTGTGTATTCTAAAACAAAACAAAATTAATTCAACAAAAAAAGACAAATTTTATAAAAAATTTAATAAATTCTCAATAAAAACAAATAGATTTTCGGTCAGATAGTTAAGTTTTTATACATAAAAGATGAAATTTCTCCCAAAGCAGATGAATTTTTATACCAGAAAGAAAAATTTGTCACAAAACAATTGAATTTTAGGCCCGAAAAAATTTTTTAAAAAAACTTTCATTTTCAAACAAATAGTTACATTTTCAACTAAAACGATGAAACTTCAACAATAAAAGTTTAAATTTTTAATTAAAAACTGTTGAACTCATCCAAAAATATATCAATCTTACACGATAGTTGACTTTTCAGTCAATAAGGATTTTTTTTCTAATTTTTGAATTTCAAAGCCAAAAAGATGATATTTTACAAAACAGTGAAAACTTTTTTAAACGGAATATTTCAAAGACTTCTGGTTAAAAAATGTAAACTAAAGCTATTTTTTTCAATTGAAAATTAAAATGTTTTGTTAGACAGTTCGATTTTCAAGATTGGCAATTTGTCAATAAAACTTTTGAGTTTGGATTTATAAATAAAAATGTAAAAATTAATAATATAAAGCGACTTAAAACCAAAGAATTCAATTTATAATTTTAAAACTTTCCAATTAAAAAAGAATTGTAATTAATCCATTTTTATTGATCAATATGATTTAGTCCTTAACATTTTAAAAATGTATTGATTTATTCTTCAATTCAAAGCATTGAAAATAATAGCCTTGGTTTGTATTTCTTAACCAGAAGTCTTTGAACTATTCCGTTTAAAAAAACTTAACACTCTTTTGTAAAAAAATCATCTTTTTGTCTTTGAAATTCAACAATTAAAAAAAAATCCTTATTGACTGTAAAGTCAACTATTGTGTAAAATTGATATGTTTTCGGATGCGTTTAACAGTTTTTAATTAAAAATTTAAACTTTTTTGTGAAAGGTTCATCATTTTAGTTGAAAATGTAACTATTTGTTTGAAAATGAAAGTTTTTTTTGTAATTAATTTTCTTGGGCTTAAAATTCAATTAAAAAATTCCAGTTTTTGGATGAAGATTATTAATTTCAGTTAAAAAATTCATCTTTTTGGTTCAAAATGTAATTTCGAATTTTAATATAATTTGATAAAAAAATTATAAAATTAAAAGGTGTTAAAAGTTTTTTTATTTTATACGTATGAATTATTGAGCGTGTAAACGAAATATTTTGAATTAAAAATTTGTCAAGCTGCAGTTTTAAAAGTTTAAAATTCAAAAGATTTTCACCTCAAATAAATCATTTCCAGATTTAAAAGTTTAAACTTTTTGGTTTAATAGATAAATCAAACGCTTAAGGGGTTATATACAGTTAGAAGGCCGAAAAAAAGCGAATTTTCTCAATTTTTTTCTGAGAAAACATTTAAACAAGATTTCGTTAAAGTAATGTTAAATCTAGTAATTAATTAAGCCGTTTTCGAGTAATATTGGTCACCGACTTTGAACACACCATTTTGAGAAAAACGCGTTTAAAGTTTGAAAAGCAATTTACATGGGATAAAACTTTTTTTTTTAACTTACATGGAGTCGCCTATTCCAGGACCATATAATACACCCTCCGCCTCTTCGGCAGCTTCTAATAACTCGGGCTGATGTTGTTGCGCGCGCAACCCAGTCATTTATATCGTCTCCCACTATATTTACACGGAAATAGCCCTGTCATAGTATTGGACCACATCTCGTTTCAAATCGGAGCTGCCAGATCGAGCCTGAAATTTACCCCCACCATACCTACCGTTTGGGAGTCGCAAAACAGAAGGTGCATGATTACCACTGTGAGTTCGTCTGTAAGCCGAAAATGCACGATTCGACTTCGGTTCTCTGCTGTACGATGATTGCCGATCTGAAAGATATAAAATATACCATCAATTTTTATTCTTAGTTGACTAACTTTTAATAGAAATAGTTAAACTTTCTACTAAAACAATTAGTTTTCTATACCAGAAAAATTGGCTAAATTAATAAATTTTTAATAAAATACATGAACTTTGCACAAAATAAATTTATTTTCCGCCAAGTCTAATTTTCTATAAAAAAATTAATGCTTAATTATAGTTAAATTTTCG
>NC_046663.1:26435081-26436085 GCF_010883055.1 Belonocnema kinseyi
TATATTAAATCTTATATTAGATCACTGTAATCAATTGAAAACTCCTTGGAACATTTAAAATACTCTCAAATATTGCAATACCTTCAAAATATTTTGAGATTCCTTGACCTTTTTTTGAAAGATTTTTAAGCTACTTCTTTAAAATTCTTTGAAATTCCTTAAAATTAGAAAAATAGGATGAAAATTCCTTAACATCTTTTAAAACATCCTCAAGTATTTAAAATCGTTAAAAATCTGTTGAAATATCTTGAAATTTTAAAAATACCCTGAAATATTTCAAATCATTTAAAATCTCATATAAACTTACGTTGTCAATGAAACTTCCCTGGAATCTTTAAAAATTTCTCAAATCCTTCAAAATATTTTGAAATGCCTAGGACTTTTTTTAGGATTTCTAAATTACTTTGGAATTTTTAAAAATAAGCCTTCTAAAATTTTGTTAATTCTTGAAAATTCATGTAAATTTTAAAAATATGATGAAAATTCCTTGACATCTTTTAAAACATCCTCAAATATCTAAGATCCTTAAAAATCTTTTGAAATTTTGTAAATCTACAGATTGAAATTTAAAAAAGAGAAAAGTTTCAAAACTTTATTTATTGAAATATTTGTAGATTTGAGTTTTGAAAAATGCAATCAATAAAAATTCGAAGCTTTCGAAATTTAAGTTTTAAAAACTTTTAACTATACAATAAGAATAATTTTCAACTCGATAGGATTCATGTCTTCAAATTTAGAATTGAAAACTTGAGAGTTTATTTATGAAACACTAATAAATATAAATAAATTTAATGCGTTCAAAATATAAATGTATGTTTTTCAATTGGACAATCTCTGAATGAAAATATTTCAGACTGAAATTTAGAAAATAGAAAAATTTTCTAACATTAAAAATTTAACTATTTGTAGATTAGTTAAACTATTAAATCAAAGTTTTGATAGAAATTACTCGAGTTAAAATTTAACTATTTCTAAAACGATTTTTGTATATAATTATATAATTA
>NC_046663.1:26436100-26437224 GCF_010883055.1 Belonocnema kinseyi
GGAATTTTTAAGATATTTCAAAAGGTTTTAAAGGATTTTAAATATTTTAGGATGTTTAAAAAGATTCCATAGAATTTTAAATTCATTTTTATAATTTAAAGGAATTTCAAAGAATTACAAAAATTATAGCAGGTTTGTTTCAAAATACTCCAAAGTACCTTAGAAATATTTAAAAGATGTTGAGGGATTTCAAAAGATTTTAAAGGATTTTCAATATTTTATGAGGTTTTAAAACATTCCAAGGAATTTTCAAATAATTTCAATAATTCAAAGCAATTTTAAATAATTTTAACTATTTTTTTCAACTCTTCTGGTTGAAAGTGGAACTGCTTTGTTGAAAATTTAGTTTTTTTTTGGTTTATGATTTATCAATTTAGTTGAAAAAATTTGTTTTCTGAAAATTTAACTATTTTGTAGAAATATTTTTTGTTTGAAAATGGATTTCGGTTAACTACAAGAAAATTAATCTTTTTTGTCGAAAACTTAACTATGATTAAACATTAATTTTTTTATAGAAAATTAGACTTGGTGGAAAATAAATTTCTTTTGGAAAAGTTCATGTATTTAATTAAAAATGTCTCTCAAATTTTTCTAATCCTTCAAAATCTTTTGAAATACGAAAACCTTTTTTATAAGATTTCTAAAGTACTTTTGATTCTTTTAAATATTAACTTCTAAAATTTTTCTAATTCTTTGAAATTCCTTAAAATTATAAAAATAACTTTCAAATTCATTGATATCTTTTAAAATAACCTCAAATATTTAAAATTTTTTGAAATCTCTTTAAATTTTTTAAAACTTGAGATTGGAATTTAGAAAACAGACAAATTTCAAAACGTTAAATATTGAAATGATTTTAGATTAGAGTTATGAAAATGGGATCAAAAAAATGCAAAGCTGATTAAAGCATTCAAAGTTGAATGTTAAAAAAAGTTCAACTATTAAATCAGAATAATTTTCAATTCGACGGGATGCAAGTCTTCAAATTTGGAATTTTACACTTGGAAGTTTATTTTAAAAAAATTAGAAATCATAAATAAATTGCAAGCGTTCGAAAATTAAAAGTTTTTCAAAAAAGTATATAAATTCATAATTATATACAATAATGTATATTTATATTTTCC
>NC_046663.1:26437474-26437767 GCF_010883055.1 Belonocnema kinseyi
TTATAAATTTCAATCTGAAGTTTTAAAAAAATTCAAGATATTTCAAAAGATTTGTAAGGATTTTAAATATTTGAGGAAGTTTTAAAAGATCTCAAAGAATTTCCAATTGATTACAGTTATTAAATATGAGATCTCAAAGGATTTGATGTATTTTAGGATATATTAATAGATTTTAAGTAATATTTAAATGATTTTAATAATTTAGTATTAGATTTTAAAGGATTTTAAATATTTGAGGAAGTTTTAAAAGTACGCCAAGGAATTTTCAATTGATTACAGTAATTTAATATGAG
>NC_046663.1:26437777-26438235 GCF_010883055.1 Belonocnema kinseyi
GGATTTGATATATTTTAGGATATTGTAATAGATTTCAAGGAATTTTAAAATGATTTTAATAATTTAGTATAAACTCTTAAAGGATTTGAAATATTTCATGAGTTTTTTTTTAAATTTCAAGATTTTTTCAAGACCTTTACAAAATTTCAAGAGATTTCAAAAAATTTGTAAGGATTTGAAATATTTGAGGAAGTTTTAAAAGACGCCAAGGAATTTTCGATTGATTGCAGTAACATAATATGAGATTTTAAAGGATTTGATATATTTTTGGATATTTGAATAGATTTCAAAGAATTTTCAATTGATTTCAATTATTTAGAATGAGATTTTAAAGGATCTTAGATACTTTTGTGTATTTTTAAATATACAATGAATTTTCAAGAGCTTTGAAAAATTTTAACAGATTTTAAAGGATTTAAACTTTTTAGGATATTTTAAAACTTTCCAAGAAAGGTTCA
>NC_046663.1:26438335-26439613 GCF_010883055.1 Belonocnema kinseyi
TTTTTGAAAGATTTTTAAGCTACTTCTTTAAAATTCTTTGAAATTCCTTAAAATTAGAAAAATAGGATGAAAATTCCTTGACATCTTTTAAAACATCCTCAAGTATTTAAAATCGTTAAAAATCTGTTGAAATATCTTGAAATTTTTTAAAGCTCTTGAAAATTCCTTGAAATTTTAAAAATACCCTGAAATATTTCAAATCCTTTAAAATCTCATATAAACTTACTGTTGTCAATGAAACTTCCCTGGAATCTTTAAAATTTTCTCAAATCCTTCAAAATATTTTGAAATGCCTAGGACTTTTTTTAGGATTTCTAAATTACTTTGGAATTTTTAAAAATAAGCCTTCTAAAATTTTTTTAATTCTTGAAAATTCATGTAAATTTTAAAAATATGTTGAAAATGCCTTGACATCTTTTAAAACATCCTCAAATATTTAAGATCCTTAAAAATCTTTTGAAATCTCTTGAAATTTTGTAAATCTACAGATTGAAATTTAAAAAAGAGAAAAGTTTCAAAACTTTATTTATTGAAATATTTGTAGATTTGAGTTTTGAAAAATGGAATCAATAAAAATTCGAAGCTTTCGAAATTTAAGTTTTAAAAACTTTTAACCATTCAATAAGAATAATTTTCAACTCGTAGGATTCAAGTCTTCAAATTTAGAGTTGAAAACTTGAGAGTTTATTTATGAAACACTAATAAACATAAATAAATTGAATGCGTTCAAAATTTAAATGTATGTTTTTCAATTGGACAATCTCTAAATGAAAATATTTGAGACTGGAATTTAGAAAATAGAAAAATTTTCTAACATTAAAAATTTAACTGTTTGTAGATTAGTTAAACTATTAAATCAAAGTTTTGATAGAAATTACTCGAGTTAAAATTTAACTATTTCTAAAACGATTTTTGTATATAATTATATAATTATGTATATATATTTTTTAGGGTATTTTTACATTTTCAAGGAATTTTTAAGATATTTCAAAAGGTTTTAAAGGATTTTAAATATTTTAGGATGTTTAAAAAGATTCCATAGAATTTTAAATTCATTTTTATAATTTAAAGGGATTTAAAAGAATTACAAAAATTATAGCGGGTTTGTTTAAAAAAACTCCAAAGTACCTTAGAAATATTTAAAAGATGTTTAGGGATTTCAAAAGATTTTAAAGGATTAGAAATCATAAATAAATTGCAAGCGTTCGAAAATTAAAAGTTTTTCAAAAAAGTATATAAATTCATAATTATATACAATAATGTATATTTATATTTTCC
>NC_046663.1:26439713-26440716 GCF_010883055.1 Belonocnema kinseyi
GAGGCGTCTTGTTCAGTGTGCTCTGAAACCTAAACTAACATGGCGATCGGGCTGAAACTATAGCTACAAGCTATCTAAGGATGGTACTATAGAAAGCCACCTTAAGGTAGGCCTAGTGGCGCCATCTCTTGGTCAGGCCGGAAACTTATCAATCCACCCTCGTACATCATTTTTGTGCGACAAAAATTTGAATTTTCGATTTTTTAACAAAATTCAAAAAGTTGTTATGATAATCATGTAGGTCTTTAAAAACTAATATTTTCCTTTTGTTGACTTTTTTTCATGTGGTGCGTTGAATGACATAGAATACTCATTTTCGTTTTTATTATTTTTTTTTTAAGTTTGGAAACGCTATAACTGTGGTAATTTTGGTGTTATCAAAAAAAGTCATCAAGATAAATTGTTCATATTTTTGTGCACTATGAACAGCACTATATGAAAATTTTACTGTGTTTACATACTACAACGACAACGAAGATAATGATAAGGCCGACAGACAGACGTCATCGTAATACCGGTTTCTTTGGGAATTGGGAATTCTCGAAAAGTGAAAATTTCAAGAAATCCGCGATAGTCAGTTTTCCCATAAAACAACACCTTCTGATTATGATGAGAATGTAATAATTCAGTATTTTTTGTGCGATTAAAAGATGAATTTTCTTGTTATCAAAAACATCCATCAAGATAAATTTTTAACATTTTCGTGTGCTATAAATAGCCGTACGTGGAATTTTAACATCTTTGGCCCCTGAACCTGTGTGCCAAAGCCCAATTCGATTCAATTAGTCGGTCCAAAGACATCCAGTATACATACGACAACGACAGATACCAACCTTAAAAACTTTTTGTTCCTTCTGAGAAAATCTCAAAACGTCGATATTTGATGGAATCCGCGAAAGTAATTTTTCGTATGAAACCAATACCCTCTCATTATAGTGTGAATGTAAAAAGCGCGTGCCCTATCAAAGAAATGTGAAAATCAAAATTTTAGATCTTATTTAGG
>NC_046663.1:26440816-26442117 GCF_010883055.1 Belonocnema kinseyi
ATAAATTTCAAAACTATCAAATATCGACATTAGGCCCTCCGCAAATTTATTTATAAATTCCTAGATTATGAAGTTGCCTAAGAACTATATACCGGATATCGTACAATTTTCCACATTGATTATTATTCCAAAATTAGAAAATTGGCGAATATTGACTTTTCTTCATAAATTATAAATTTATCAAGCTCCCCAGCAATAAATTTCAAAACATTCAAATTTCGACATTAGGCCCTCCGCAAATTTAATTATAAAGTCCCAGATCATCAAGGTGCCTAAGAACTATTCCTGATATCGTACAGTTTTCCACATTGATTATTATTTGAAATTACAAACCTGGCGAATCTTGACTTTTCTTTATAAATTTTAAACTTATTAAGTTACCCAGCAATAAATTTCAAAACTATCAAATTTCGACATTAGGCCCTCTGCAAATGTATTTAAAAATTCTAAGATTACCAAGTTGCCTCATAACTATTCCGAATACTATACAATTTACCACATTGATTATTATTCCAAAAGTACAAAACTGGCGCAGCTTCACTTTTCTTTATAAATTTTTAATTTATCAAGTTACCCAGCAATAAATTTCAAAACTATCAAATTTAAAAATTAGGCTTTATGGAAATTTGTTTATAAATTGCAAGCTTATCAAGTCGCCCGACTATAAAGTTGGACATTAGACAATTTTCCAGATTTACAGTTTTAGAATATAAATGACAAATTTATGATTTCGTCAAATTTTTTTCCTAAATTTATGTAATTTATTAAAAAAAAATACGATTATACAAATAAATTATTCGAAAAGTGTCTGCATGATATTTATTTCCCAGTAATATTTAAAAAGAAATGTATTCGCCGGGGAAGCATTAAAAATTATTATTTGACACGTTTCTCATTATTTTTGAAGTGATATCTATTGACGATAGTCTCATCAAAAAGTCAATGTCCCAGAAGATGTTTTCCCCTGTGAGAATTGTAGTCTTGACCCACGGTCGATAACGAAGGGCGCTCCGATACGGTCGATACCGCGCGAAGAGTGAAGGTAACAGCTGGCCTGGTGGTTGATTACAAATATAGTTACAAAAACACAGACAAGGTATGTCAATTCTCTCTGATTTTTGCTCCATTTTGCAACGTATTTCGCAAAATTTGTGGACACCATCATCAAGGCCTGGCCTTTTGGAAAGTCTTTAGGTCTCTAGAATTCTTCTATTATGTCAGAAGTGTGAGTAAAAAAATAAATTAGCAAATGATTTTAACCGTTCGAATGCTGCCGTCTGCTACCCGCTGATTTCTATTTT
>NC_046663.1:26442217-26451927 GCF_010883055.1 Belonocnema kinseyi
TCGGATATTTATTCTTTGCATTTGGAATGCTTGAAAAAAACTTAATCAAAAAGATCTCTTTTAGATGGCAGTATTTATATGCCTGTTCATATTCTGAATTGTCTACTTCATTAAGCATAGTCAAAGATTAAGAAGTTTCTCAAAGCTCTGTAGGCTTTGAGGTACACATTCTCCTCGTGACACTCGCGCTGCGCGCTCGATTTCCGACAGATATTTGTAAACAGGTTTTGTTGGATTTTTTTTTTGTAACTTTCGTAATTTTTTCACACATTTTTTTTATTTTATTTTTTTCAGCGTTATTTTTGACGAATCAAACAAAAAGTACGCATTCTATCAAGAAGTGATTCTTAACGAAATTGTAGATCTTTTTTGGAATTTTTTATTTTCCATTATTTTTTGTGCAATCAAAATTTGAATTTTCGATTTTTGAAGAAATTCCAAAAATTGGTTATTATAGTCTGGTAGGGCTTTCAAAAAGAAATGTTTTTCTTTTCATGACTTTTTTTCATGTCGTGCGATTTTCGGCTTCAAATTTTGATTTTCGTTTAATTAAAAAAATTTTGAAAACGCTATAACTCTGAGAATTTTCTTTTTATCGAAAAAAGTCATTAGGATAAATTGTTTATTCTGTTTAGTACTATAAATATCCGTGCATGGAATTTTTAAATTCAGAAAAAAGTGGTCTAAAAAATTTTCAAAATGCGCTGACTTTTTGAATTTTTATCAAAACTGGCTGGTTCACGAACCCGTCCTTTCTTTTAGGACCTTAAAAAAGTTTGCCAAAGATGAATTTGATTCGTTCACTTTTTCAAGAGTTATCGTGTTTACGGACGGACAGAGGGACGAAGAGCGCCCCGATACCGCGTGTAGACTGAAGGTAACAGCTGGCCTGGTGGTTGCTTACAAAGTTAAAGTCAAAATCAAAGTCAATTCTCTCGGCTTTTTGCTCCATTTGTCTGGAAAATAATAATTTCGGATTGAACCAACATCCTTAACGGCGCTAAAATAAGAAATTCAACAATCAAATTGTACATTGTTTGTAAAAATTTATTTTTCGTCAATGTTTCGTCAATAGTACGGTTATTTTTCGAACCAATTAGAAACAATACATTATGTTTGTAGTTATAATCAATTAAATTTTTAAATAAATTCATATAAAATGTCATGTATAAGTTAGCTTATAAAAATAACTTACTCACTTTAAATTCTTCTTGAGATTTGATTGAAAATGCTACAATAATAATTCTTTTGTGATATCGCAAATAGTGTAAAAAGTGTCAGAAATTTGAAAGATAGTGTCATACAATTTTTCAATTATTAAAATGATGTGTAGTCTGAAATCCAAAAGTGTGCAAGGAAAAATTAACTTTATTTTTTAACCTACCATTAAAGTGTTTTTAGACATTCTTCCTGGGGAAGAGAGTATATATTATACGAAAAATTTTAATCTTTTTAAATAAAATGGAAGATATTTTGTGAATTATTTTCATCAGTATAACCAATTATAAACATTTAATTTGTAATTTTTTAAAAGTTGGGTGAAGGGGTCTAGGTGCTTTAGAATTTGAAACGACTCTTTCTTTTACAATTTCAGCAACTCTTTCTTTTTTTGTACGTAAAATGGCTTATATTAACAAAACAAACAGCAAAATATGTCAAGATATGTGAATAAAAGTTTAAATTACACTTATTTCTACCTTTTTAATTAGCCGAGAATTGTAAAAGGACTTAAACATTGTGTTAAATACGGCAAATTCAAATTTTCGGTAGATCCATATTTGACACGTTATAGTAATGCTATTAACAATAATTTTAATGGTTCCTTTTAACAAATCGCTTCGAATTTACTTCAATTTCATGTTCCAATAGTTTGATTTTAAAGAAAAATAATTTTCCAGAAAATAAAGGGGGGTATCAGCTATTCTATAATTTAACCCTTTAAAACTATTAAAAATGAATTTCAACGTCTTTACAACGCCCACAAACTGCAAAGGCTACTATCACTTTTAATATTTAGTTACACTAAAGAATAATTTAATAAATTCTTGAAGATACAATAAACGTCACATTATTGGGGCATTCGCGATACAAAGCACGGTCCTGTGCTTCATCAAACCTGATCCAACGAAAATGCTCTCGACCAGTCAGCTTTATCTAGAAAGAGACAGGTGTACGTCTCTTTTTTTCTCTCCCGAGAGCCCATTTCAGTTCTTCTTACAGCTAGAGATCTTTAAGGTGGTACCATTGCTACAAGAATTTTCATTACCATTTCAACCAAACTTTCACGATATCTAAATCTGTTCACCAAAAGTACTCAGTTAAAATCTCAGAAGCCTAGGGTACTTTATAAATAAGTTATTAGCGTTTTCAATTTTGTCATATTTAATATTGTGTCTTATAAGAGATGGCTTTTTTGAGCTATTTACTGAGTGATATCTAAGTAACCACCATTAAGATATTCTTGATAATTTTTAAATAAAAAACAAGTATTTCAAAATTGAGGCGCAAAAATCATATTAACCATTTCTTTCCTGCATATACATGAAGAAAATATTAATCACGAAATTTGCGCTTCTGAACGTTGACTATCGCAATTTGGCAACATCGCGAAGCGCGATCAATGTAGATCTCAGTCAGCCGTCGATTCATGTCGCCGGCGACATGATCACACTGCTGCCAGATTTCAAGTCAGTAAGTCATACGAGTGTAGGTTTTACGACTGCGTAGTCGACTGATCTCGGTAGTAGCGATGGTACCTCCTTAAGGGACAGTTAAGATACAGAGTACTCCAAATCTGATTGGCGCCGTTGTAACGGAACAATTTAAACTTTTATGAATTTTGATTAGAATGATTTGGCGCTATTTTCAAATAACAATTTTATTATCAAACGGATTTAATACAGAATGGCGACAACACTCAAACAAGAACATTATAAATGTTTGGGGAGGTTATTTATTAAGGTTAAGGGAGAATAATATTCACTTTGAAACACATATACTTCAAAATGTTCATAAATAAAGAAATTAATAAAAAATAAAACTGTTCAAACTTTTTGCGCCCCATGAAAATATCAAAGTTCCGGTAGCGCTGCGACTATTGGAGGGGGAAACGTGTCTCAACTCCCCCTAGAGCATATCGGGAGTTTAGCCTAGAGAATCTCAACCTACAACGTTATCGGTCTATTTCTATCTATCGATGGTCTTCTTCGTTGTTTGTGGATTTATTCCTTTCTCACAAAGCAGAAAATGAAAAGCCAATTACAGAAAACCTGTGGATTTTCTTTCGTCTTGTCGGCAGGGTTGGTCAGTTACGCGTAACTCTAGTATTTTCTACGTATAATACCTTTTTTCGCGTAGTATAACGTCAAAAATAGTAGAAAACCGTCGAAAACAGCAGAAAACTACTGAAAGTTACGTTTTCAAGATGGTTGACTTGTAAAACCAGTGTCGTCAGTATTGACAAGTACCAACAAGTACATAAACTCTATTTCTAAATATAATATAATTGTTAAGAATTCTGTAAAGTGCGTTATAGTAATTGAAAATAATAGGGTGCCTGGGCTGGGAAGACATACCAAACATCATAATGGAATTCCATGGAAGGATTAGCTTTATGAGCAGATGAAAGGACATAAAACTTTTGCAAAGTGTCGTTTGATTCTTTCGATAATAATTATTATTGCTCATATTGCATAATATTAAATATACAATTATGGAGGGTTGCTCTAATTATAACCTCAAACTGCTTTAACATTTATTAAAATTTAAAGAATTTTTAAATGTTGGTATTTACAACGAGATTTACGAGACGAATAAAATAAAATAAATAATATACTATGAATCGATAAATATAAAACTGAAAAATTATCCATATTTCTAGATTTTTCAGTGTTCTGAATTACACTATCACAAATTATACACAAAGCAGCATTTTTCCTTTCTCGCCTTTTATGAGTTTGTAGGACAATTGGTTCCACATTGTTCCTTTAGACCCCTTCGATACATTTTTTTACTATTTACTGTAAGGAAAAGTTGGAAAGTTGACACGGCAACCACGATTTACATAATGAAAAATAGATTATTTCAAGAATTTTTCGATATTGACGCATGCGCACTGAAAGTATTCACTCGACGTAATATACATAAAAACTCGTAGAATAATAAAGAGGTAATTTACGCAGTAATATACGCGTAGAAAACCACATGTAATACGTAGAGTATAATACGTTACCAACCCTGCTTGTAGGTGTTCCGTTTTTGGCTGTTTGTTCTCTGCTTTTCGTTTTACGCGCTAAAAGCCCATGTGGAGCAACAATCTAACTTGGACTCTAAGTCTTAGGAGCTGTGAAAAAGCTTTTAGCTATGAAGCCGTCCTTAGATTATACAGAAAGCTAACAAATGCAACTGTGGAACGTAGATATCACAAAGATACAGACAGTGCGAGCTGTTAGGAAAAAAAATCAAAATTATAATTTTTGGAAAAAACGACTCTTTGATTCTTAGGTTAAAGAATCGATTTTAGTCAAAAATTCATTGCTTAGGTTGGAAATAAAATGACTTGGCTGAAAGAATTATTTTAATTATTTTTTAACTGAAAATTTATTTATTCAATTTTTGATTATAAAATTATGAACCTTTTTAGTTCAACATTCGTTTTTTTGTTGAAAATTGATTTTTTAACTTAAATCGTAATTATTTTTGAGTTTTAGTTGAAAATTTATCTTTTTGTAGTACAACTTAATTTTTGTTGTTAAAGATTCAACTATTTCAGTTGAAGATTCATTGTTTTAGTTGAAAATTCATATTTTTTGCTTAAAAATTCTTCTTTTTAAATTTTAAAAATTCTGTTTAAAAATTCTTCTTTTTAGTTAAAAATGGAAGTATTCTAATTAAATAATAATAATTTTAGTCAAAAATTCATCTCTCAGGTTGGAAATAAAATGACTTGGCTGAAAGTTCAACTTTTTTGTTATAAATTCTTTTGTTGAAAAATAAGCTGTTTGATTTTAAACTTCTTTTTTTCTTTGGATAAAAAGGATTTTTTTTTGTTTTGTTGGGACAAAAAAATTTGTATTTCAAAATGTTATTTTCGTTTTTTGTTGAAATTTTTCTTGAAATCTCAACCAAATACTGAAATTAAAAAAAAAGAAAAGATGACATTTCTGTTAAAACAAATAAATTTCTTTTAATACAAATTTTTTTTAAATGTTTGAATTTTCACCCAAAAAAGATTCCTGTTGACTTTTCAAGATAAAAATATGAATTTTGTAACAAAAAATAAGTTTCTATAAAAAGAATAAATTTTCAATAAAAAAATATGAATTTTTTCCACCAAAAAGCATGAATTTTTAACAACATTGTTGAATACTCAACCAAATAGTTGAACTTAAAAAAAGATGCAATTTCTCCTATATCAGATGAATTTTTATTTTTTTAAACAGAATTTTTTTTAATTTTGATGAATGTTGACAACAAAAATAAGACTTTTTAACAAAATAGTTTAATTTCTAACCAAACACTTACATTTTTATTCTCGTTACCGTTCTCAAAGTACTACAACCGGCTAAAAACTCTACCGTGAGCTATAATAACCGTAACTCTTTCGGAAAGATAGTATCCTATCTTTCCGCTCGATTGACGAACTAATTTTGGACAAATTCAACTATTTTTTTAAAATTTTAAATTAGAATATTTTTTGATTGAAATATCAAATATGTATAATGTTTTTTTATAGTTACAATAACATTATTGTAAACTTTCTAATAACAAATAAACATACAAAATAATTGTTTCGATGTTTTTATTTTGTGATAAACATTATTTTTCTCTTCTAATCAAAATCTTGACAGCGCGTGATTGATGATGCTATATTATAATACAAATGTTATGTTACGTACGACTCTTATCTTTAAAATATGGGCGTTTATAAAAGGGTGAAGTATAACTAGAAATGCCATAGGCTTTTCAATTTTGCAATTCATTTCACAGCCCTTTGATTTCAGACAGTAATTGAGTCCATCACAAGATATATTAGGTCGCAGCGGTGGATGAAATTAATTACCGGAAAATAAGGTTACATGGTGGAGAGATGATGAGCATGTATACCAAATATGGTCGAGAAATTGTAGATCCATCCAAACTGAGTTTAAAAATTTAAAGGTGGTAAAAATAAAATATAAGTTTCTACAGTAAAATGTAGTTTTATTATTTAAAAAGGGTTTGATAAATAATATAGATGTCGTTTGCAGCTGCAGATATAGTCAAAATCTTTAAATTGCGTATGATCATATTGTTTTAAGTACCTGCCCGTAATTACCAAGCAGACAAGTCCGATTTCGAATTAATTAAGTTAGACTTCGTAAGATCTCACCATTCAAATAAGAAGTACTTTAGGCTAAGTGACCTTTACAATGTGCAGAATTGAGATTTATACCTAGATTTTTTTACAATAGGATCACATCTCAAAATACACCCAACTCACGGTTTAGTAACAGCGTCGGGGGTTGTCTCAAGGGGTGGAGCGCCTGAGTGAAAAAATTGCTTCCGAGAAAGTAATAATCAGGGGACCGTCAGCCAGGTTCACACATTGTTTGGAAACTGGTACCCTTGCAGCGGGTGGTAGTTTGTCGAGCGGGCGGCTTTTGGCCTCGCGAGACCCTCCCATTTATTGAGATTAGACACAGCGAAGAAAAATCAGAATCTTGCACAATATTAATTAATTACATTTTAAGGTACTGCATTAGCCTTGCTATATTATTACGAGTGAATCAAAAAAAAAAGATTGAAAAAAATCGGAAACTATTTTCAATGTTATTTGATCTTTAAAGATTTATTTTCCTAACTCGTTTACCAATCCAGGAATTTGTTTCGTAAATTTTTGAAGTTATCATCACTTATGTTATTGTTCCTATAATGACCTTTTTTATGAAAAAGTGACTCCTCAAAGTATATATCAATCGATTCAGAATTTTTTAATTTCAAAAAACATGTGTTTGTCACGGAAAATTAAAAGAAAGTTTAACCCATATTTGTGTAAATTTTATCCTGTGAAAATAATTTTTTTTGCAGAGAATCTGTCGTCGGAAATCGACTTTGACTAAAGATATTAGGTGGTAGCGAAGATGGTCCTAGATACCAGGGACCAGGGAGGTTTTACTCCGGTTAAATTTTTCTCCTCGTTATTGCGAAATTAGGGGCATTTAAGGTTTCCAGCCTTAGTTGCGACTGTAAATGTGTCAATGAATATTTTAAAACCCGAGTTGTACTTTACTTATGCCTGGTTAAGAAATTTCAGGCAGTATTTAAATACGAATCCTTGCCTACGGGTTCGTTTATGAGTTTACCTGTTAGTCCTGTACAATATCGTACATCGGAGGATTTTTGAAAATCGAGAAAATCTTTTCAATCACTATGGTTCTAAAATCATTTTTAGTGAGGTGCATTTATGTTCGGAGTGGAAATTATTTTCTGGTCTACAATTTCGTACCATACCTGAGTTGAAATTATTTGTCTCTATGTTCATACCGGAGTTAAATAATTTAGCTCCAGCATGAATCATAAAAAAAATGTTTCTGAAACAAAAAGTTGCCTATAAGTACAAAATTCATAATAATAAATTGCTTTTTATAATATTAATGAATAATGAACAAAAATTGAAATTTCAGACCAACGAATTTTATCAAAATTTGATATTTAATGGGCATTATTCAAAAATTTTAAATAGACATATGTACCTAATTGTGATTTGTAAAATTAAAATTACTTAAATTACCAAAATTTTGGATTTTGTGAAAGTGCTGAAAAAATAATTTTAATTGAGTAGAAAAGGTCTTGAAGGAATTCGAAAACTCTAAAGACTTTTGAAAACAGAACTCGGCCCAAAATGTAGCAAAGAGGTTAGTATCAAATAGTAATGACAATTTTGAATTAAAAAGTTTATTTTTTATTTTAGTAGTAATATTTTTGGAAATTAGTAGAAAATTGAATCTGAAAATACAATCAAATTTTATTTAAATTTACATAAACTAAATAAGATGTCTGGTTAGACCAACGAGAATTTTGGTTGAATATTTCCTTAATATTTTTTTTTTTTGGTTAAAGAAATAAAAATTCTGAAAAACAAACTATGATTTCCTTATAGATCTAAACAAATGTCTTCTGAAATGTTGCATTTTTTACATATTTGTGAATTTAGTGGTATATGAGGTTTTAACAGCTGCAAAGTGTAAGAAGCATTTTCGAAAGTCAAAGAAAATAACGGCTTGCTTCCACAGTTTTGCTAAGGCCATGTTATAAATATGAATCATTTTTTCAAATGGAAATAAGAAGTTACTCAATTTTACAAAATATAATGTCCCTGCTCCAAAAATCTAACTTTAAGAAAAAAATATAATTCTGTTTAATTTTTTTTACTAGCATTTAATACTAAAACTTGACATAAAAATTGCCATAACTTTCATCTTTTTGTTGTTTTAATATCTGAGCTAATTACATTTTTCAAATCGCAATCATGAAAAAGATTATAAAACAATGCTATAAACTCACAGAACTATTGTTACCGGCGGACGAACCCATCTGCCTGATTCCCAAATCGGTTATTATGATTGTAAAACAAACTCCGAGAAGTCTCTAGGAATGATAGATTGTAATTGAGCGAAAGTTTTATTATTTCATGTACGTGTGACCGTATGGGGTATAAAAGGGTAGTGTAAGATCGGATGGTATTATTTCGGGTAGATGCTTTTCGGTTGTTTACACGTGCGGTAGCATTGTGCTTGTGCGGAAGCCGAACGGTGTGTAGTGGTCATCAGTGCTATCAGAACGAGCTACAAATATACCCCCACCATACCTACCGTTTGGGAGCCGCAAAACAGAAGATGCATTGTGACCGCATTGTGAACTGCTGTGAGTTCGTGTGTAAGCCGAAAATACACGATTCGACTTCGGTTTTCTGCTGTACGATGATTCCCGATCTGAAGGCATCGAAAGAATTCGGTGGTCTTCTATTTATATCTCGATCCCCATATTATATTTATATTTTCCGCTCTTCCACGGAAATTCTTAATCTTGAAAACATTCCAACTTTTTGAACACTTTAAAAATTCAACGCGAAATCAATACAACAATTTAAGCTAATCGAAAGTAACGTAACAATAAATCAAATAAAGAATTGACGAAATCTTTTTTCATAGAAAGTTCACACTAAATTATTAAAATCGCTTTAAAATTCCTTAAAATCTATTACAATATCCTAAAATACATCAAATCTTCTAGAATCTCATACTAAATTACTGTAATCAATCGAAAATTACTTGCCGTCTTTTAAAACTTCCTCAAATATTTAAACTCCTTAAAAATCTAATATTAAATTATCAAAATCATTTAAAAATTACTTGAAATCTATTTAAATATCCTAAAATATATTAAATCCTTTGAGATCTTATATTAAGTAACTGTAATCCATTGAAAATTCCTTGGCATCTTTTAAAACTTCCTCAAATATTTAAAATCCTTACAAATATTTTGAAATCTCTTGAAATTTTTTAAAACTTCAGACTGAAATTTATAAAATTTCATGCTTTAGAAACTTTGGGCTTTACAAAATTCTGATTATAAAATGTCATAAATTTAAATTTTCTGTGGTCAGGAATTTAAAATTTATGCGGTGGTGTGGAAAAGAGGAAAATATAAATATACATTATTGTATACAA
>NC_046663.1:26452027-26453233 GCF_010883055.1 Belonocnema kinseyi
CGATATCCGGTATATAGTTCTTAGGCAACTTCATAATCTAGGAATTTATAAATAAATTTGCGGAGGGCCTAATGTCGATATTTGATAGTTTTGAAATTTATTACTGGGTAACTTGATCAATTTATTGTTTATAAAGAAAAGTCAATATTCGCCAGTTTTATAATTTTGGAATAATTATCTATGTAGAAATGTCTGCGAAATCCAGAAAAGTTGTTGGATGACTTGATAAACTTCCGATTAATAAATAAATTTGCAGAGGGCCTAATGTCGAAATTTGATAGTTTTGAAATTTATTCCAGGGTAACTTGATCAATTTATTATTTATGAAGAAAAGTCAATATTCACCAGTTTTGTAATTTTGGAATATTTATCTATGTGGAAATTTCTGCAAATCTAGATAAGTTGACTTGATAAACTTCCGATTTATAAATAAATTTACAGAGAGCCAACTTTTCAAATTTTCTGAATTCTAAATTTTTAATTTTGACATTTATTCCTGTGTAACTTGATAAATTTATAATTTAAAATCCAGTTATAATTTCAAACTAGGTAAATTTACAAATCTACATACAATCATAAATTGGTTTATCTAGCAAATTTGTACGTTTGCAGGTGTTATATGCAAAAAAGTCCATTTCAATATTTTGTAGGAAATTGTATTCACATTTTTTGTTTTTTATTTCCCAATTGAAAACTGCCTAATCTTTGGCTGATTCTCATTTCTTCCGTCGCTGCAGTGAACAGTGCATTACCCAGCTACGTGATAATCTATGAAGATCATCACCAGCAAAAATGTAAAAAAAAACAGTGATACAAATAAATTATTCGAAAAGTGTCTGCATAATATTTATTTCCCAGTAATATTTTTCAAAAAAATAATTTATTCGCCAGGGAAGCATTAAAAATTATTATTTGACATGTTTACAATACGAAAAATCTGCCCGCGTCGCGGGCACATTCTCGTCAAGCGCTACGCGCGCGGCTCGCTTCACTCACAATTTTGAGCGCGCCTAGGGCGCGCAACGGTTGAATCTCGCGCTTCTCGCTCGATAATAGGTGACCTCGCGCTTCGCGCTCGAACATAATTCCACCTCGCGCTTCGCACTCGGATATTTATTCTTTGCATTTGGAATGCTTGAAAAAAACTTAATCAAAAAGATCTCTTTTAGATGGCAGTATTTATATGCCTGTTCATATTCTGAATTG
>NC_046663.1:26453333-26455037 GCF_010883055.1 Belonocnema kinseyi
TTATAAAATGTCATAAATTTAAATTTTCTGTGGTCAGGAATTTAAAATTTATGCGGTGGTGTGGAAAAGAGGAAAATATAAATATACATTATTGTATACAATTATAAATTTATATACTTTTTAATTTCGAACGCTTTCAATTTATTTATGATTTCTAATTTATTATAAATAAACTTCCAAGTGTACAATTCCAAAGTTGAAGACTTGCATTCCATCGAGTTGAAAATTATTCTGATTTAATAGTTGAACTTTTTTGAACATTCAATTTTGAATATTTTAATCAGCTTTGAATTTTCTTGATCCCATTTTCATAATTCTAATCTACAAACATTTCAATAATTATCGTTTAAAATTTTTCTATTTCCTAAATTTGAATCTCAGGTTTTAAAAAATTTAAAGAGATTTCAAAATTTTATAAATATTTGAGGTTATTTTAAAATATATCAAGGAATTTGCAACTTATTTTCATAATTTTCAGGAATTTCAAAGAATTAAAAATTTTCTAGAAGGGTAATTAAAAAAATCCTAAGTATTTTAGAAATCTTACAAAAAAGTTCTAGGTATTTCAAAAGATTTTGAAGGATTTGAAAAATTTGAGAGTATTTTAAAATGTTCCAAGGAATTTTCAATTGATTACGGTGATTTAATATGAGATTTTGAAAGATTTAATACATTTTTTATTAGTTTATTATTTTTAAATAGTTAAATTTTTAAACAAAAAGTTAGATTTCCATCCAAAAAGCTGAATTGTATACTAAAAAAGTCATTTTTAATGATATAAATGAACTTTGCACAAAAGAAATTTATTTTCCACAAAGTTCAATTTTCTACGAGGGTGGTTCATATATGATCGAGACAAACGCTGTAGATGGCGCACATGTATGTTTTGAAGGTCGTGGTTTGAGTATGTGATAGCTGGGCCACTTACGAACAGTGTGTCATAGGTTTCGTCGGGAGCGCATGTTTCACGCGCGTGCTACGACCATGAGTGAACGCCAAGTGCCGACCGCCGTTGCGCAATGTATTTTCATTCGTTTTTTAGTGCGAAAAGGCGTTAAAAACACGGAAATTTTTCTTCGTTTGCGAAATTAGTTCGGTAGTGAGTGCCTGAGTAGGGCTGTCGTGTTTCAAACGGCCAAAAACATTCAAGGATGGCCGCGAAACCGTCAAGAATGACTCGTCTGCATACTACTCTAACCTTCTGAAAACACACGTGAAACCCGCGTATCGCTCGAAACGGAGGAGCATTTCAACACATAGTGCGATTCTTCTCCAGGATAACGCGCGCCCTTATACAACGCGTCTCACGCTTGATACAATATCAGGATTGGGGTGGGAGGTACTGGAACACACCCCCCTTCTACAGTCCAGATTTATCACCCTGCGACTACCACATATTTGGACCACTGAAAGAAGCCCTCGGAGATCAAAGATTCAACACCGAGGACGAGGTAGAGGAGTTCGTGCGCACATGGCTGTCCGAGTTGCCCAAGGAATTCTTCGATACCGGCATCAAAAAACTTCCTGAAAGATGGGCAAAATGCGGAACTTGTGAGGGGAAATACCTAGAAAAACTCTAAATTTTTGTAAATTTTTTCGATAGTAAATAAACGTGTCAGAGTATTTGTCTCGATCATATTTGAAACACCCTCGTAAAAAAAATTAATGTTAAATCATAGTTAAATTTTCGACAAAAATGATTAG
>NC_046663.1:26455137-26456421 GCF_010883055.1 Belonocnema kinseyi
TCTAGTCGGGAGTGGTGCTGACTGAAAACAGATGATTTGGAGCGATTCGCGCGCCATATGTTGGTCATTCTAAGGACTTATTGAACTACCCTCGTAGTATGCAGACGAGTCATTCTTGACGCTTTCGAGGCCATCCTTGAATGTTTTGGACCATTTAAACACGACAGCCCTACTCAGGCACTCACTACCGAACTAATTTCGCAAACGCAGAAAAATTTCCGTACTTTTAACGCCTTTTCGCACTAAAAAACGAATGAAAATACGTTACGCAACGGCGGTCGGCACTTGGCGTTCACTCATGGTCGTAGCACGCGCGTGAAACATGCGCTCCCGACGAAACCTATGACACACTGTTCGTAAGTGGCCCAGCTGTCACATACTCAAACCACGACCTTCAAAACATACATGCGCGCCATCTACAGCGTTTGTCTCGATCATATTTGAACCACCGTCGTAGAAAATTGAACTTTGTGGAAAATAAATTTCTTTTGTGCAAAGTTCATGAATTTCATTAAAAATGACTTTTTTATTATACAATTCAGCTTTTTGGACGGAAATCTAACTTTTTGTTTAAAAATTTAACTATTTAAAAATAATAAACTAATAAAAAATGTATTAAATCTTTCAAAATCTCATATTAAATCACCGTAATCAATTGAAAATTCCTTGGAACATTTTAAAATACTCTCAAATTTTTCAAATCCTTCAAAATCTTTTGAAATACCTAGAACTTTTTTGTAAGATTTCTAAAATACTTTGGATTTTTTTAATTACCTTTCTAGAAAATTTTTAATTCTTTAAAATTCCTGAAAATTATGAAAATAAGTTGCAAATTCCTTGATATATTTTAAAATAACCTCAAATATTTAAAAAAAATTGAAATCTCTTTAAATTTTTTAAAACCTGAGATTCAAATTTAGGAATTAGAAAAATTTTAAACGATAATTATTGAAATGTTTGTAGATTAGAATTATGAAAATGGGATCAAGAAAATTCAAAGCTGATTAAAATATTCAAAATTGAATTTTCAAAAAAGTTCAACTATTAAATCAGAATAATTTTCAACTCGATGGAATGCAAGTCTTCAACTTTGGAATTTTACACTTGGAAGTTTATTTATAATAAATTAGAAATCATAAATAAATTGAAAGCGTTTGAAATTAAAAAGTATATAAATTTATGATTGTATACAATAATGTATATTTATATTTTCCTCTTTTCCACACCACCGCATAAATTTTAAATTCCTGACCACAGAAAATTTAAATTTATGACATTTTATAA
>NC_046663.1:26456521-26457661 GCF_010883055.1 Belonocnema kinseyi
ATCAGACCAGACTGTCAAGATGACAAGAAAGAAATTCGTGTTTTCATAGTGATTTCTTATTTTCCATCATTTTAGACACCCTGTAACGTTTTCAAAGTACTATACGTCAAAACAAAACCCAGGCGAGACCTGGGCTTTATACGTCATCTCGAGGAAACAAATGGCTCATTAAATATCATGTGCATTAAATCACATACAGCGATTGTTCCTGCAACCATTTGCAATAGCTTCATTATATTTCATGGCATATTTGAAAATCCTTGAATGGCGTGTAAATTCCTTAAAATTAAATTTTTCATTCGTTAAAAATTGCTTGCACGTGCGAACGATGTAAAAAATTTTTTACGACGATTACATTATATTTTTCTACAATTTTAATATTTTTATTTATTCTAAGTAGTTTCGGCTGTTTCAAGCTTCAAATAAAAATGAATTAAAAATATTTTTACGGGTTTAAATTCTCTATAAATATTTATTTTTTGCGAAATTACTGTTCATTTTGTGTTAATATTATGTACCTTTTTCATTGTGTGGAAATTACTCTGTAATTGTGCTTTGTGGGTAATGGGCAGTTAAATTAAATAAATATTGTACACACCAGAACCGCGTTTTAGTAACTCGCGATTTATAGTAATTCCTAGGACTGCCGCTGTCGGCGGATACTCAGTCGAGTATATTACGGAATATTGTGCATTTAAATTGGAAACGGTTTAGGCGGCCTTTACTTTTTACGATTCGATTCCCCCGATGTGGTACTAAGGCGCTTCAAACATCTGTCAATTTTGCAAGGGGCAAACTAAATCTGAACCGTTGAGTTGTTGAACGCCACATTTGAAGCACATGATCTAAATGCAATAATACTGGACGGTTTAGCTCGCATTTTCCCGAAAAGATCTTTTTTTTGTTGTATTTTTAACTGAAAATAAAATGTTATTTTTCGTTTGAAAGTCGCGCGAGCTATACAGCGAAACATTAGTATAGTTGATCGCGAGGGACAGGAGCTGAAAGCGAAGGACTCGCCTATATTTCCACGTGTCCCTGAAACGACTGTTTCTTGTTGTTGTTGTTTTTTGTAATTGAAAGTGGAGATTATTTTTTCTCACTTGAAACTAGCGCGTTGTGTACAGTACCCGGGCGTAT
>NC_046663.1:26457761-26458798 GCF_010883055.1 Belonocnema kinseyi
ATCTGAGTTTCGAGTTTTGATCAAACACTACTATCTTTGCAAGAAAACGATATCCGAGACCAAGGCCAAGCTGGATAAGTATTACCCGGACTCTGCACCGTCTATTGGAACGATTCATAAGTGGTTTACCTAGCTTCGTTGTGGCCGTACGAGCACAGTTGATGCTGAACGATCGGGGCGTCCAAAAGAGTACACTATACCAGAAAATGTCGAAAAAATCCATGATATGATGTTGAATGATCCCAAAGTGAAATTGAGAGAGGTCGCTAATGCTGTAGGCATATCATTGGAACGTGTGGGCAATATCGTGCATTCAGTTTTGGGAATGAAGAAGCTCTGCGCGCGACGGGTGCCGCGTTTGCTCATAGTCGACCAAAAACGAATTCGTGTGACAACCACCCAGCAGAATTTGGCATTATTTTCGCGTAAGCCGACCGAGTTTTGAGCCGATTCATAACCAGGGATGAAACCTGGATCCACTACTACACTCCTGAGTTAACGCAACAGGCAAAACAGTGGGTTCCACCGGGCCAAAGTGCTCCGAAGCGTCCAAAAATGCAACAATGGGTCGGAAAGGTAATGCATTTAAATTGGAAACGGTTTAGGCGGCCCTTACTTTTTACGATTCGATTCCCCCGATGTGGTACTAAGGCGCTTCAAACATCTGTCAATTTTGCAAGGGGCAAACTAAATCTGAACCGTTGAGTTGTTGAAAGCCACATTTTAAGCACATGATCTAAATGCAATAATACTGGACGGTTTAGCTCGCTTTTTCCCGAAAAGATTTTTGTTGTTGTATTTTTTAACTGAAAATAAAATGTTATTTTTCGTTTGAAAGTCGCGCGAGCTATACAGTGAAACATGAAACATTAGTATAGTTGATCGCGATGGACAGGAGCTGAAAGCGAAGGACTCGCCTATATTCCCACGTGTCTCTGAAACGACTGTTTCTTGTTGTTGTTGTTTTTTGTAATTGAAAGTGGAGATTATTTTTTCTCACTTGAAACTAGCGCGTTGTGTACAGTACCCGGGCGTAT
>NC_046663.1:26458898-26462738 GCF_010883055.1 Belonocnema kinseyi
TGAAACGACTGTTTCTTGTTGTTGTTGTTTTTTGTAATTGAAAGTGGAGATTATTTTTTCTCACTTGAAACTAGCGCGTTGTGTACAGTACCCGGGCGTATACCAGTAGCGGGGTGCAAGAGATAAAAAATTGTAATGATAAAAACATTACTTTAGTTAACTTTCCAAAATAAATACAATTCATATAAAATCATTTGAATAATAAAACGCATAAGACAAGCTAATTTTAAAATTGATGAAAAAATTTAAAGATAAAAAAAGAATGACCTCATCATGGCGAATTTACATTTTTTCGTGATTTAGAATCTCTACATCTTCCCTTCAAGAAAACGCATCAGAAAAGATAAAGAACGAACATTACCTACGATTCTTAAAAATTGTTATACATATAACAGTAGTGTATTAATACTACTATTTGAAATGCTTGGTACGATTTAAAATATATGTTTTGGAAACATAATTATTTTAAGGAAATTATATTTGTTTAAACAATTAATAACTTGTGAATACATTTTTCTATAAACTGTACAGCCAGAAAAATAATTGGACGTGTTCTACTTTTTGTCTTTTTCTTTAAGTTATCGGGAAAAACTGCTAGAGCAAATGAAAATTGTTTAAAAAAATAAAGATATGTTAAAAATTATAATGAATGTATTAAAATTATGTAATTATTGAAGAAAAAGTATTTCAGGATACGAATTTGAGAAAAATTAAACACCTCTGGACCAATTTTTAGAAATTGTGTAAATAGACAAGAATTAATTGTTAAACTAATAATATAATTTTTAAAACAGAATGTAATACTTTAAGCAATTGCCAACTATTACTATTCAATAAGAAAATAAATTACTTTCATATTTTTGTGAAAAAATAATTAGACTAACAATGTTTTTAACATTATCTATTATCACTGCAATTTTATTCATATCCCTTCTACATTCTTTCTTGACACGAGTTCCGGCATACACATAAGTTATAATTATTAAGAATTTTGTTGCATAAAATAGCCGCAAAAAGTGGAAATACAGTTTGAAATGTTGAGGATGCTCAATTTGAATTGTCATCTAATCGTAACATTTCATTGGGGTAATTTCAAAATTTACTTGATATCAATGGAAAATTTGGATTTGAATTTCATATTTTACACGAACTTAGTTTTAGTATAAGAATCTTATGTTATAATTGTTAAACAATCGTTAAATAATCTGTAACAATTCCTAAAATTGATCAAAGATGAGGAAATAAGGGACGGCATGTTTTCAAATTTATTATTTAAACTTGTGAACTTTCTGTACTTGTTTTGTCCTAGAAAGATTTATATGGTACATGTACGCCAAAGAAATGTATGTGCTGCCCGCATTATGATAAATGGAGAATTTTCTTTCAATCTCTGTCATATCTCCTTATTCTATTTCATAAAATCGTGCACTTTACTACACCTATCTAAACAATTTTTCTTAAATAAATATGAAAAACCAGAGGCCAAAGAAGTGTCTGTATGGAGTAAATTTAAGTCAAGTAACTGCCAATTCTGACGGTAGTTTAAAAAACTTGCTGAAAATACTTATCTGACGTCCAACGGATTTGCACGAGTGTTCCTTGGAGGTCAGAATCCTTTCACCATCCTACTTCAGACTCATATCTCATCACTATGTAATGTCAGCCTAACAGCAATAAGCCATCGCGCGATCATAATACCCGGGTGGGCAAGACATGACCACCACAATACCGTCGCTAATGACATGACAACTACACACCGTTCGGCCTCCGCGTAAGTACAATACTGCAATTGCAATGTATCATTCCTAGAGACTTTCGAAGTTTGTTTTACAATCATAACAACCGATTCTGGAATCAGGTAGATGGGTTTGCCCGTCGGTAACATACTCCCCGTGTACGGAGAGCTAAGAGTTCTTCGTACATCACAAATAAGGTTACCGATGTCATAAGAAAAGGGAATGTAGGACGTTAATGATAGTTTATAAAGCTCGAAAATACATGCCACTTGAGGAAAGATCTTTCGAGAGCACAACACTCTGTCATCCTCCCACCACGAGACTTGCATCTTTTCTGTCTGGGTTGGTAGTTACAGGGACCACGCCGTGCAGAAATTTTTTTTATCGCTGGATTTGAGCAGAACTTTCTTGTATGATCTGTAATCAAAGTAATTTCCTTTATTTATTTACCCTTCACGAGGCGCCATCTAACACGCTTAATACTATCCTTTACTATTACTATCCTTCACTTCCAGATTGTCACTTCCAAAGCAAATACACGACTGCAATGAGAAACACTACCTGCGCCAATAACATCCGGAAAGTGCTTTCACATACAAAAGAACGCCGAATTCCATCCCTTTGCGAAATAAGCCTTTAACAGACACTAGGCCTTCTTCAAATTCTCAATTTTTCCTACCACGAATTCTCCCGAATATTGAACCTCGGTCATCCATAATCTCCCCGTTACCATCCATCATCAACTCCTTGACACCCTCTACACTGCCAGGAACCTTCATCCGCTGGCAACAATCCGCCGCCCGAATTATTTGTATTTCGTTCAAAGTACAACAGCTATCACGGTTAGTACTATAAGAAACACTTGCAGCATCCAGAAATTCTCTTGTTTACTGCAAGGACACATCATACGCGGTGGACCTTCTCCACGTTTGGCTTTTACACATCCTACCAATGCTAAACCGCTACAAGTTTGCACCAAAACATCATGAAATTATCAATACCTAAGTCACCAAACTTAATACTTTTATCAAACTCAGTCTTTTGATAATTACAACATATTTAAGCATTGACAATGCCTCTAATTTGCGAAATCCACGTTTTCGAGACAATTCAGGCATTCCAAGGAGCAATAACATAACCCCGGTGATGATTTATAAATCAAAATAACAGCAACAATTTCAATTACTCTACAATCCTTAAGTCATGAGCCCTTCCCTACTCCCGTCATATCAAATTAAAATTTGATTTCACGTACTAAATTTTATCAATGAACTTTAAGCCAACCGCTGCTGGCCATCCTCCTTCATTCAATTAGAGTTATGAGACCACCTGCCATTCTTTTTACCTTAGCAGTCTGAGACCGTCAAGCTCATCTCAATATAAACAAAACCCGCCCAAATGATAGGAAATCTAAGTCACCGTTCTGCTGCAATGGTATGCAACTGACACAAAAACCTGCCTCTATATAAGTAAATAAATAATGTTACATTCCTGAATCATTTTGTTGGGGATTAAACCGATATCCTCAAACGTAGGGTGACTCAATCCAAATAAACCCACTCTAGCACGTCATATAACCGCACGTGCCTTATCACATTCCCATTTCACGAATACAACCTCTGCACTGCTCATAGCTGTCTCATTGAAACAAATATACCTCAAGTCCAAATTAATACGCAGAATGATGATACTTTATACAGAGGAATTCTCCCCTACGGCAAATTGATTAAACAATGAAAAAAGAACGCTTCATTTCCCTTACAGCAAGACAAAGATCCTGCAGTGATTTCTGATGTTAAATTTCAATTCCCCATTTCACTATCTCTCGATTATTGTGCAGACGAAAACCTATCTTCAGAAGACCACGCCCATTTTACTCATCGGACACAGAAGAAGAACTATCAAATCAAGGATAAGCCATTTGCTGCCCTTCACTCTTCAACTTAGCCAGTTATCTGCTAGAACCACTGAAAATCTGACCCCATGAAATAAATATCGACCCGTCCAGGCTTCAAGCAAGCATAATGGAAGCCCTGAATGTTCAAACCACGACCTCCTCTCTGAACCAAATCATCTCACAGCTGAAGGCCCTCATACACAAATC
>NC_046663.1:26462838-26464128 GCF_010883055.1 Belonocnema kinseyi
TCCAGGCTTCAAGCAAGCATAATGGAAGCCCTGAATGTTCAAACCACGACCTCCTCTCTGAACCAAATCATCTCACAGCTGAAGGCCCTCATACACAAATCAGAAAGGCGGATCCCTAATTAAATCCGAAGGCTACGTGCACCTGAAAGTCTACCAGTGCGTGGTAAATCATCACCCAAAACAAAATTTACACGCCTGCCCCTTCGGTGTAGAATCAACAGGACCACACTGTTAGAAAAATCTGCGCTAGATTTAGTATACATGTGATGGAAGCAAGAATGCACAACACGAAATTAAATTTAATATACGAGCGTACATTAGATTTAGTATATGCATATACTGAATTTAGTATACACGTATATGAAATTTAGTATACGCATATACTTAAGTCAGTATACATGTATACGAAATTTAGTATACGCATATACCGTATTTAGGAGACTCGTATACTAAATTGATTACAAGCTTATAGCAATTTTATTTTACGTGTAGGTGAGACTGGTTTTCTTTCTGGATTAGCTGATTAAGATTTCGTTCTGATTGTGATGGGTTGTTTTCGAATCCTGTTTTGCTGGATAAGCTCTCGTTTACTAGCAAAAGCACCTTCTTTTTACTTCCACGTAAACCAACAGGTGAATTGGCTGCTCCAAATGATCCATTCAATATACATATATTTAACACAAGCCTTAACAAAAATGCACGCGAGCCAAGCGAGTCTGCTAACGGCGAGGTGGCACGACCGCGTAGATCGAAACGCGCTTGCGCAGCCAAATATAGTAAACACGTATATGAATTTTAGTATACAGAAACTATAAAATTCATATACGCAAAAAAAACTTACTGCACGCTTAATAAATTTAGTATACAAATAATTTCGTAAACGAAATTTAGTATGCGTAAGTATACTAAAATTACAAAATGTAATGAATTTAGGGAACATATACGAAATTTAATATACCCATGTATACTAAAGTTGCAAATCTTTCTTACAGTGCACCCTCTCCCTCACTGAATGGACAATCATAACTGGGCGGCCGTCAAACCGTCCTCACTACCTGATCCTCTTTAAACTTTTAATTAACCTCCTTTATCGTTTGATCAATAATTGGTAATTACACACTTTAAAAAACCAAAACCACTCTTTATTTCATATCTGAAGGTACTTTAATCAGATTTAAAGACAAACTACTACCCGAATTATTCTATTCGTAAACTCTCCTGAGAAACCCTGAATCGATCAGTTCTCGCGACAAATTTAAATGAAAAGGATTTCCCTAAACTCATTTTTCG
>NC_046663.1:26464228-26466378 GCF_010883055.1 Belonocnema kinseyi
TACCCGAATTATTCTATTCGTAAACTCTCCTGAGAAACCCTGAATCGATCAGTTCTCGCGACAAATTTAAATGAAAAGGATTTCCCTAAACTCATTTTTCGTCACACGGTCCCACCTAATAATACTGAGAAAACACAGGGCCCATCCACCATTTACCTGCCATAGAGACATTTCCCGTCCACTAGTCTATCTCAAATCTGACATTTTCTAAAAAGGGTTGTTTATCTACAATAATCTTATCTTAATAACGTTCCAAGGTCACTTTAAATAAATGTACATGCTACTAAACAAATAATTTTATCTTTAAGATGTGTCATCAATGTGTGGTATATGCAATTAAACAGCTCCTGATTGATAAATTACTTATAAATTGTAATCATTCTATTGCATACCAAAGATGCACAAAGGCAACTGCAATCCTACAACAATTCAAAAAAAGTCTAACATATTTGTTTTTAGTTTTAATCAATAAACTGAGTTATATTAAAATCAATAAACACCGCATGCCCACATGTCAATAAATATCAAAAATTCTTATCAGAGCAAGAAAAATGAAGTAATCAAAGAAACATTCGTTTTCAACTAATTTCAATACGCCTCTAGGCTACTGCTCACCTATACGTCGCACTGAACTTGCCGTTTATGTGCCAAAAAAACTCAGTAGCAACTGATTTTACGACTACAACTAATCTACTTGAATCATAGTCAGGAAACCTCAATTTCCCTCATAATTATATGTGCAATCAAGGACCCCCAATAATATCACGCTTCGATAAAAAGTCTCCGCTACTTCTATTGCAAATTCACCCCTGAGATCTCTAGCTGATTTAAAACAAACAATGCTTCATATTTAAATTAACCGAACCAACACATCACGAATAAAGTCACGACATACGAAAAATTCAAATGCTTAGCTTTTCTCAATCTGCCCTTCTCAAAATTCGATCTCGATGTGCGCAATTTATTCTAATTTAAATTCAAAGAGCATCCTCCATTCTACGGCACTTCATCAGCCACTCATCATCGGGTCACCTCTTCGCATTATGTAACACTTCCGAATTTTTGGAAACACATCACTTGCACGAAAGGGTATCTTCCAATTTTCCACTAAAGTTTACTTTGTATGTCACTTCACTTTTATTCACTTATGGCACGTTTCCCGTCGAGCACAGAAAATATTCTAATCATCCTTGAAACCGAATCCACCCACGCCTTGCGTCATAGCACTTAAGACGATGGTCGCTAGATTTTTCTCCAAGCATACCAGGCGCCTCCACCATTTTGTTGTCAACCGGGACGGTTCCACTGTCGAAAATCGAATGAGAGGCGCGGTGGTCAAATTAAAGAACAATTCTACATTTACAAAGATAATGCACTATCCTTTATTCAAATGAACTTAACATGTAATAAGATATTCGCCGAGCGCAATACTCCCTCAACCCGTCATATAGGTGCCCTCCGAGCTCATCTCGTCTCACCTATAAAGCTATTCTGTTCTTCAACTCTCGTCACTACATCACTATGTGACGTCAGCACAACAGCAATAAGTCACCTCGCGATTACAATACCCTGGTAGGCACGCAGAGCTGCCAGATCGAGCCTGAAATTTACCCCCACCATACCTATCGCTAGGGATCCACAAAACAGAAGGTGCATGATTACCACTGTGAGGACGTATGCAAGCCGAAAATGCCCGATTTGACTTCGGTTCTCTGCTGTGCGATGATTGCCGATCTGAAAGCTTCGAAAAACTTCGGTGGTCTTCTATTTATATCTCGATCCTCATTTGAAAGAAATTGGCGAATTTAATGTTTCGCGTGATTCTTCTCATGCATAAGTCAATTTTAAGGTATACTATTACTATTATATATATATATATATCATTAATTTTAATTAATAGTTGACTAACTTTTAATAGAAATAGTTCAACTTTCAACTAAAACAATTAGTTTTCTGCACCAAAAAAAATTTCTTAAATTTGTTTTGAACAATATATTTAAATTTTTGAACAAAAATTTTTTAATTCTTTAAAATTCATGTAAATTTTAAAAATATATTGAAAATTCCTTGACATCTTTTAAAACATCCTCAAATATTTAAAATCCTTAAAAATCTTTTGAAATCTCTTGAAATTTTGTAAATCTTCAGAT
>NC_046663.1:26466478-26467621 GCF_010883055.1 Belonocnema kinseyi
AAATATATTGAAAATTCCTTGACATCTTTTAAAACATCCTCAAATATTTAAAATCCTTAAAAATCTTTTGAAATCTCTTGAAATTTTGTAAATCTTCAGATTGAAATTTAAAAAAGAGAAAAGTTTCAAAACTTTAATTATTGAAATGTTAGTAGATTCGAGTTTTGAAAATGAAATCAATAAAAGTTCGAAACTTTCGAAATTTAACATTTAAAAATTTTCAAGTATTCAATAAGAATAATTTTCAACTCGATAGGATTCAAGTCTTCAAATTTAGAATTGTAAATTTGAATGTTTATTTATGAAAAACTAATAATCATAAATAAATTGAATGCGTTCAAAATTTAAATGTGTGTTTTTCGATTGGACAATCTCTAAATGAAAATATTTCAGACTGAAATTTAGAAAACAGAAAAATTTTCTAACAATAAAAATTTAACTGTTTGTAGATTAGTTGAACTATTAAATCAAAGTTTTAAGATAAATTACTCGAGTTAGAGTTTAAATATTTCTAAAACGATTTTTGTATGTAATTATAAAATTATGTACATATATTTTTTAGGGTATTTTTACATTTTCAAGGAATTTTGAAGATATTTCAAAATATTTGGAAGGATTTTAAATATTTCAGGATATTTAAAGAGATTTCAATGAATTTTTAATTCATTTTTATAATTTAAAGGAATTTCAAAGAATTAAAAAATTATAGAAGGGTTGTTTAAAAAACTCCAAAGTACCTTAGAAATATTTAGAAGATGTCGAGAGATTACAAAAGAGTTTAAAGGATTTTCAATATTTTAGGATTTTTTAAAACATTCCATGGAATTTTTAAATAATTTGAATAATTCAAAGCAATTTCAAATAATTTGAACTATTTTTTTCAACTTTTCTGCGTGAAAGTGGAACAGATTTGTTGAAAATTTAGTTTGTTTTTGGTTGATGATTTATCCATTTAGGTGAAAAAAATTGGTTTTCTGAAAATGTAACTATTTTGTAGAAATATTTTTTGTTTGAAAATGAATTTCGGTTAACTACAAGAAAACTAATCATTTTTGTCGAAAATTTAACTATGATTTAACATTAATTTTTTTTACGAGGGTGTTTCAAATATGATCGAGACAAATACTCTGACACGTTTATTTA
>NC_046663.1:26467721-26472207 GCF_010883055.1 Belonocnema kinseyi
TTTATTTGATGAAACAACAGTCATTGCAAAAACGCACAAAAAATTTCCAAGAAAACATAGAGAAGCAATCGAAATCTTAAAACACCCTAATAACATCAATAGGGACAATGAATATAATACCAATCCAATTTGGCTTTCCGTTCTCCCGATTGATCAATCAACTTCAACCAGTTCCCCACGGTGGGGCGCTCTGGCCAATCACATGCATCGTAGAGAATATACCTAAGAACAACATGACCTGATACCTAAGATTCAGGTCAGCCCTGAAGATGTGAACTGCAATGTTCACGAAACGTCGGCAAACAATTCGTAGGTTTTTACACGAGTGAAATCCGAAATATCTCTTTTTATCAAAATGAATCATCGTGAAAGCATAAAATCTATTATATATTATTTTTCAATACAGACATGCCTAAATTGAATGAAGGTTGAAAGTAGTTGTTATAATCGGCATAATCGCATTTCGATGTTTCAAATTATTTAATTCTAAGCCAGAGTACAAATCTTCCACTATCTATGGGGGAAATGTATTTCAGCTTTTTCTCTTTAGCCAAAACCGTTTTAACTAGGCGGGGTGGAGTCAGGGGGGGACGAGTTACGTCAACTCATTGACTCATTGATTACAGGATTATTATGAACTCGAAAAATTTGGCAACTTTAGGTTTCTATGAAGACAAAAGGGGGTTTGGGCCAAACAAGGGGGGTTTGAGAGGCGGGGGGTTCGGTACAGGCGTGGAATCGTTTGGTTTCGCTCCTTCCCAAGAGCGAAAACGAGCGTTTTCGTTCAGCTGTCGGGCAGAGGTAATTTTTTAGTTACTTATTCTGTGCGTTTACTTATTCTCATAATAAAATTACAATTAATTTAATATTTCCTTCGTAATTGGATTAATTTTTTATAATTTAAAAAAGGCTCTAACCTATGTCAAATTTCATGAAAAACTACGACCTCTTACACTTGCACGTGGCTGACAATGCCGGTCCGGTACTACCTTGATTTTTTGCTTTTGATAAGGGAAAAGGGTAAATAGATTTTATTGCTTCTCTTTTTAACTGTTAAAGGGATGTCCTCGTTTATAATTGCTACTGAAATTTACTGAAATTTTATATGACATTTAATGCACCTTTGGCAAGACCTGTGCAATACTCGGGATCAATATCAATCATTCTCATTTTTAAAAACCCTCAAAAGTCAAAAATGTTAAGAAATTGTTTTTATCTCCCCACTTTTTGACAGAAAAAGCTATTTCCTCGTTTAAAACTGTTGCGAAAATAATTGCAGAAGATTTGTGCAAAAATCTGGATTCAAATTAATTAGCCTTTTCACTAAAAACACCCACAAGAGTGAGAAACGCTAAGTTATAATTTATCAAGAGCAAGTATTAAATTAGGATTTAAATTTTTTTTTAATTTTAAATCCCTTTAAATTTTTTGAAATTCGAAATAAAAGTCTTTGGAATCTTCTGAAGTCTCAAGATATCTTATACATTTTTCTGAAACCCCATGAAATCCCTTTTATTTATTTTTATTGAATCCCTAATAGAAAACCACTGCAAGACCTTAAATCTGCTTTTTAATATTTCGAAAATCCCTAAAATCGACAAAACACTTCACAATTCTAATTTTTTTTGTAATCTCTTGAAATCTTTAAAACATTTATGATGTCACCTAAAACATTTTTTCTAAGCCCGTTTAAAACACCTTAAGTGTTTTTAAATATCTTAAAATCTGCTGAAATCATTGAAAGATAGAAATATAATTTAAATTATATTACATTTGTGTAGAGACGATTGAATTACCATTTATTTTAAGGAAATATTTATACTTACCACAAAGAAATTATATCATTCTTCAAATGTAATTATGCAAATGTGTACATCATTATATATTTTCGATGGTAAATATTTTTTTACAAAGGAAACAAAATCTTCTGACAAAAATTTCTAATAATTTAATTTTAAATTCTAAGAATATAAGAATAATTTATTATCAATTCAACGTCACAATAGGCTTTTGTAAGTTCGATTCCTGGTCAGGGTGAATTTTTTTGTAAATCTTTCTGCAGAAGGTACACAAAAAAATTAAATACGTCAATTTCTTTGATTGAGTACATACAAAGAACAGTGTAAATGTGATTTAAAATGACAATGCCTATGAGCTAATTTGGAAATATATGTACGCATGTATAGGTATTTTATTATGACCAATGAAAACTATACTTTTGTTTCAAATGCATTTGTTTACGCCGATCTCATTATTGCTTGCATTAAATAAGAAGTTGTTGTTGTATAATAAAAATAATAGTTGTCTAAAAGAAAAAAAAATCTATTTCATGCAGAGTTGGAGACTATTTTGTTAATAATTGGATTTAAAGCCTAATTTAATTTTATGAAGAGGAAAACTAATCTTTTCGGATTAAGTTGAGATGTAGAGTATTTCAGTAAGTATTGAATACAAATCACAAACTTCAAATCTTTTTTACCTTACTCTTCTTAAAACACTAAAACTTGGGGCATAAAGTTTTTGCAGCTATTTTGATCAAGAACTTCAACTCAAGATGATTCGCTCTAATAATATTTTAAAATAATATAATTGATGTGTTTTCAATTCTTCAGTCTTATTTTTATTTATTTTATTTTTCTTTGTTTAATATTTCTAAATTAAACGAATTTTAGTCACAGGTCTTAAAAAATTTATTATTTTTTAATAAGACATCTAAAACTGAATATTTTTAAATTCGAAAATTTACGTTATTCATTTAACAGTATAAATTGAAAGTTCAATTCAAAAATTAAAATTATGCAATTTACAATCTAAATCGAAAAAATTGAAAAAAAGATATAATTGGGAGATTTAAATTTGTTCTATCAAAAAATTAATTCAGTAGCATTATCAGATATTTCCTGTGGCTGACTTCAATCGGCTTTACTACCTCCGAAATGTAGGAATTAAACTGTATTGAAGTGTTTATACCCCCGTGGAAAAATGTCCGGGCAGTCTGGTTACAGGTCTGGATTTATCTAGACTGTCTAGTCTGGAAGAACTGATCTGGCTCAGGTCTGACGCCAGTCTGGCTCAGGATTGACTTTATCTAGACCGTCTAGTCTGGAAGGTCTGTTCTGGCCCAGGTTTGGCACTGGTCAACTAGCCAAGAACGAAAAAATCATAAGTTCCATCAGCAAATTTTTTTGATATACTTCACAGATATTACAGGGTGTCTGAAATGATAGAAAATTATAAATTCAAAGTATAAAAGCAAGCCTTTCTCTATCACCTTGACAGTCTGGTCTGGCCCAGGTCTGGCGCTGATCAGCGAGCCAATAGGAAAAAAATGCTAAGTTCCATCACCAAATTTTGTTTCAACGTATTTTGAAAACGTTACAGGGCGTCCAAAATGATGGAAAATAAGAAATCACTATGAAAACACGACTTTCTTTCTTGTCATCTTGACAGTCTGGTCTGGTCCAGGCCTGGCGCTGATCAGTGAACCAAGAAAAAAATCTAAGTTCGATACGATACATTTTTTCTTACATTTCAAAAAGTTACAGAGCCTGTAATGAAACTTTTAAACTAAAAAAGTTTATAGTGAAATTTTTGTATCCAAGTCATTAAAACAATCAAGTTTTCCCAAGTAATTGTAATTCACTACTTGACCCTCGGCGTGCAGACATCTTTCCAGGTGATGTCACAAATTGAATTATTCTGACAGTGCTTCGCTCCGACCTCTCGGGAGCAGTTCTAGTTTTTGTCGATCAAGCGTCACAAACTGTCAAAATTTCTTATTATTTTCCTGACAGTGTATTAATCCAGCCAAAAGTTAGCTGTAAAAGCGGAGGCATAAAATGTACCAAATCTGTATTAAGTTATTGCATAAATAGTACACTGTTAGAAAAATTTGTATGAGGTTTAATAAACATGTGTGTGAAGCAAAAATGCACTACCACTACTGGAATGTAACATACATTGGTGTAATGAATTTAATATACATGTGTATTAAATTCAATATACATGTCAGTATAACAATGAGCGTGAAAACTCAACCCGCTTTAATTTCTTTAAATCTTGTCAAATATGCTCAATTGAATTAACAATCTAGAATTCGTATACTCAATTGTTATTTATAATAAAGTGCAATGTACGGGTAAATTTTGTTCCCTAATTTCGCTCTAAATGGTCAAAATTTAAGTCGAATATAGTTAATTGTAGGTTATGTCTGTTATTTATTTGCTTGGTGGAACTTTTCGACATGAAATCCAATTTTATTTTTTGTTAACAGGAAGATGGTATCATGTTTTATTATTTATAATTGAAAATTACATCTAAACTTATTTTACATTTGTAAAAAATGAAATTATATGATTTTTCTTGTAAGTTATTAACATGAATGTATATGAAATTTAATATAAGCGCTCTTCATGGCGATTTCATATGCTTGATGTTTTAATTTTCATACACATGGCTATAATAAATTTAATATTATTTTTAACAG
>NC_046663.1:26472307-26473873 GCF_010883055.1 Belonocnema kinseyi
CGAAAAAACGACGGTTTTCGTCCTTTCGCGACGGATATTTTCGGAACGAATTTTTGCGGCTGTTGAGTTCATTTTGATCCAAACAAACTTCTCAAGTGTGAATGTGAATTTTCATAACGTTCAAATTGACTCAAAAATAAAACGTTTTTCGCAGGGGTACATTGATCAAACATAATTATCTTAATAGAATAACATTTCCAAATTTTAATATTCTGAACAATGTTAAAATAGAATTCTTTATTCTATATTCTATATTGCAAAAATCAACTAAAATCCTGAAAAAGACATTGGAACGAATTTAAACACAAATATAAAATCATCCTATTTTAAAAACTTTATTTAGAATCAGTGGTTACTTAAGCCGAATTGATCTCTTATGATATAATAAATATTATACAACAAGACTCTTTAAGCGTAATAAATTGTACGATTAGTAGAAGTAAAATAACGTTTAAGAATAAAAAATTGTATTTCAATGTTGTAATCCATTTCGATTTTAGTAACTTTTAATCGCGTAGTATTACAAGCTGGCTTGTTTTATTAGTGCGAAAATAATATCCTGTTATATACGAAATCTTTGATCACAGATAGTATCTTAATGGTATACTCTTCAAGTGACAGACAAAGCTAATAATCAGAATAAAAGAATAGCGAACCAAAGGTTGATTTTAGTAGCTAGATACGTTGACATCAAAACTGCGCACAGTAGGGTTCAATTATAATTAACATTTCTCCCATGCATGAAAGTCGCTGGAATTTCATGGATAAGAGATAATTAAATCTGTCTTCATAAAACGATCCGCACAAAATGTATAGGGAGAGGACCGGAAATAGGGTCCATACTCATCGACTTTATTTGATCTTTTGTTATTGAAACTGCACATTCTTATGTTCGTTGGCTCTATGTAAATTGTCTACATAATGACAAATAAAAAAAATTGTGAGCTACAAAATCGTGAATCAATCAAAATTGACTTGATAAAATGGTTTTATCTGAACCAAAAGTATGGAATTATGTTTAATAATGAATCCCGTGTGGAAAAATGTCCAGGCAGTCTGGTTACAGGTCTGGCCCAGGTCTGGATTTATCTAGACTGTCTGGTCTGGAAGAACTGATCTGGTTCAGGTTTGGCACTGGTCAGCTAGTTAAGAACGAAAAAAATCATAAGTTCCTTCAGAAAATTTTTCTCACATACTTCACAAATATTACAGGGTGTCTAAAATGATGGAAAATTAGAAATTAAAAGTATAAAAGCAAGCCTTTTTCTATTACATTGACAGTCTGGCCTGGCCCAGGTCTGGCGCTGATCATAGAGCCAATAGAAAAAAAATCTTAGGTTCCATCGCCAAATTTTGTTTTGACGTACATTGATAACGTTACAGGGTGTCTAAAATGATGGAAAATATGAAATCACTATGAAGACACGACATTTTTCTATCACCTTGAAAGTCTGGCCAGGCCAAGATCAGACCAGACTGTCAAGATGACAAGAAAGAAATTCGTGTTTTCATAGTGATTTCTTATTTTCCATCATTTTAGACACCCTGTAACGTTTTCAAAGTACT
>NC_046663.1:26473973-26475317 GCF_010883055.1 Belonocnema kinseyi
AAAATTTCAACATTTTGAAAATGCACTCAATTTTTTAATTTTGGTTCGAAATATCTGATTAACGAACTTAGCCTTTATTTTGGCGACCTTCAGAAGTGTATCAAATGCGGAATTGATTGGACAAATTCTTCAAAAGTTAGCGTGGCTAGAACATGCAGGTAACCATACATACAGACATACAGACAGACGTACAGTCACCAATGAAATGTTATGGTATTTTATAACAGAGTAAAATTTTATCAAAAATTAAATTCGTGAGACCCCGTAAAACGACCTCGTGGCAAGGAAATTCCGCAATCTATTTTTTATTATAATAATTCTATTTAGTCTAGATTTTTTTTTGTAATGAGATCAATATGAATGAACTTAAACGTATTTTATATTAAAAATAGGATCTCAAATATCTTCAGGATGCTGTCTTTAGAAAGATTATTTTATAGTCCGTTAGATAAATCGTAACAAGCTTAGAGTAGGATATTTGCTGATGAAGAGAGTCATTTATTTCCAGTCGTGTACAACACTGTACAACCAAAATTAACAATAGTAACTAGTGAAATTAATAATTAATGCTTATTATTGTGCAAAATATGTGTCTACCTGCAAAAGATAGAGCAATAGTTTAGAGAATTTTTCTTCTTTAAATTATATTAGGGACAGTTAGGAACCCGGTTACAAATCGGGTTGCGAGATATGCAAGTCTTCCAATGAAAAGAATGAAATTTCTATTGCACAGCAACCGCCAGATATGACGAGGTGATCCATTTTAAATGTCCAAATTGGACAATTTTGTCACGAATAGACATTTAATTTTCCCCTTTCCATGTTGTCACGATTTGAAATTTGACTGTTATAAAATTCCAGGGGGAAATTTACCACCGGCACAGTACCACGCTAGTACCGCCGGTCGGAGTTCAGTACTGGCGCGGCACTGTTGGAATGATGGCAGGAGTACTGGCTTTATACTAGTAAAACCTCTAATGATAGCAATGTTCTGTACTGACTTCCAGTATTTATAGTCAATTTCTCGACATTTCAAAACACGCTGACAACATTTATAGACCTGTTTTTTTTTTTAAGTCTATTTTTTACTAGTGGCATAGTACCGCCCCGGTCGTGCAGCAGACGTTCGGCCATACTGGAAGAACGACCGACTTTCTATACTGTTGGACAGTACTGACCCAGTACAGCGCCAGAGGTGAACTCCAGCACACTACCGACATTTTCACCTTGGAGCATGAGTAATTGTTCTGTTTTGAACATTCACATTAAAAATACAATTTTTCGTTAAAAAAAACATTGTTTGAATTCGAATTTTAAATACAATTAGTGACAATTACAAAAAAA
>NC_046663.1:26475417-26480246 GCF_010883055.1 Belonocnema kinseyi
CCAGCACCCTGAAGTAAACCCTTAAATAATTTTATTTATCTGTTTCCTGCGTCCATTTTTAATTTTTTTAAATACTAGCTAAAATGCGAGGAAAATAATATACTCGTTCGATAAAGTATCGAACCGTTCATTCCACTGTTCTTTTTCCACTTCACCCTGGTAAACTCCGCCCACTTCTTTACTTCACCCACCAATTCACCCGGGTGGTCGCCTGGAACGCACCCCTGAGGGGGATTCGCGCAACCAAGTTCCTCCGTTTTGTATATAATTCAATGTTTCCATAATTACTGCAAATATTAACAAATTTTTATTAACATTTTTTATTATTTACATTTTTTCAATGTCTTCAAATTTTATCCGTAAACTAATTCTGCTAATTAAAACTGAATCAAGCCATACCTTCCTGATTTCAGTTTTTTAACTGATCTGCATTTCATGAGAATGAAAGGGTCATGATCGCGAGTACCTCGAGAATCCACATACGGCTATACTGAGCGTCTCTGCAATTTTTCTTTATTGTTCTCTCCAATTTTATTATTAAACAAAATATAAAGATTTGATCCAAAAGCCGGCTTCGTCCAATCTTAGGGACTAATATTTAGATCATGTATGCAAAAAATCAGACAAAAATATTCAAAATTGCGCAAAAATCTTACATTCCTTTTTAGAACTCTAAGAAATCCTCTTAAGGGTCCGGGTCCAAACCCGTACGTTTTAAATTATTAAGGGTTCAGGTCTGGACACGGTTCCATTTAATTCTCATGGGTCCGGGTCGGGACGGGACCCTTGCTGGACCACTTAGGTCCCCGGGCCCGTTAAAAATGATGGATTCCAATCCTTGTCCGAATACATATGGTACAATGATCTTTAAAAATAATTTGACGTCCATAACTTTACAGCCAAAAGTTATAAGAACAAACTTCCAACTTCAAGCCAAGACCCAAGAAATAATTTAAATCATCTAGAAGGTAATAAGTTTTACTATTTGAGAAATACAACTCCAACTTTTCATATAGCTTTATATATAATAATCTTCATACGGGAATTCATAATATTAAATCGACCTAATCGATTTCTACATTTTTCGTTTTACCCTGGGATTACCTGCCAAATTCACGTTTCTACATGACAATGGCAGCCAAGGCAAGACTTCATAACCATGCAATTTAAGCTATACATTTTAAGTCATGTGAAAATAATAATTTTATCTTACTTGCTTCACATTTTTCTACAATAATAAGACATAAGGTGCGCCAGTTGTCTAATAAAATAAGTAAATTAAATATTTTGACTATGTTTTAATTTATTTCAAATTATTATTGTTATTATTATTATTATTGGAAATTATTACTGTAAAAAAGTATAATATATTTTATATTGCAGTCATTTAAACCAAAACATGCCTATGTAAGCTTGGAATGTCAATAAATTTTAAGCATCCTATTAAGAAAATATTCTAACTCTTCTTAATTATTCTATTATACTTTAGTGTCACAAAGGGGACCTATAAATGTGGTCTAAGAAGGGCTCCTCGATACTTTTATACAGTTTATTTATACATAAAAAGGCACTAACAAAAGGTGTGCAGTTATATTGGATGGAATTATTGCACAGAAAAAACAGAAGATTAAATTTACATCCATGACAACACAAGCGTTTTGAAAAACGCGAAGTTATCTAAATAAAACTTTATCCCTCTAGAAAATTTCCTGCAACAAATTTTATCATTACTTTATTCTGTGTAATTTTCTTTTCTAAAATGTATCAACCTCGTGTCTAATTTATCCGAGAACAGTATTTCCCTACTACTTTAGAATTGTGTCTTCTCTCCAGTCCTTGATTGGTGACATGTTTTTAATCACGCACATCTTCTTTCTTGGTTCATTCTCTCAGAATGAAGTGTCAACTGCAGCTAGATCTTAAATGGAAAACTCCTCTTTAAATCTTATCCATTAAAACAGAAGCAAAATCTCGCAACATTTCAACAGAGAAAAAAGAATACCTAACGATTTCAAAATTATATATTAGAAAAACATAGAAATAGAAGAATGAAAATTAAAATTAAGCGGGTAATTATAATAAGAAATAAATTACACTCCAGGTCATATAGAAGCCGGTTCGGTTTTGTAATTCGTAGAACTGCTGGCACACTCAGTTTTTCAAGGAGCAGGGCAATATCATGCATTCGAATTGGAAACGGTTCAGGCAGCCCTTTCCGTTCACTTTTTGTGTGTACCGATTTAGTGATAAGGCAAGTGTAAGGCAGCCCCCGAAACTGTTATTATATTGGACTTGTAGTGTAATAACATATAACCTTTTATGAACTGAATAAACCTTTTTTCACATACACGTTTCAAAATTTAAAATTCATTAATTTATTTTAAATAAAAAAAAACTTTTCCACCATAAAATATGACTAACAAACAAACTGTCGACATGTCGAATTTAATCAGCCATATTTTCAAAGAAATAGTTAAATATTTAACTTATTAGTTAAATTTTCAACCTAATATGAATATGACTCTTCAGAAAAAAATTAATTTCCCACGAAATTATGACATTTTTATCCAGCAAACATGAAATTTCCAACGTAAAAATTATTTTTTAATTAAAAAGGAGAATTTTCCACTAAAAAGGTCAGTCTTAAAAAAATGGATAGTACATTTTCTGTCAAAAATTAATTTAAAAAAAACAAAAAGTTTTTCCACTAAACAGTTACACTTTCAAACAGACATACGCCTTTAATAAAAAAAAATATTTTTAGCAATGCATAAACATAAAAATATAAAACATTAAATCTTCAGAAAAATGATTTCTTAAGAAAGAGATTCCAAGCCATCTTTCAAACAAAATAGTTGAAAACTTAGACAACGAATAATAATTCTTAACCGAAAAGTTTCATTTTCATAAAAATAATATTTATTGTAAAACAGATGAATTGCTAAATCAGAAGGATAAATTTTCAAGTAAATAATTAAATTTATTGTTAAAAAATATTTCAGATGACTTCTCATGATCAAAATATCAATTCTTAAACAAGTAATAAGAAATGAAATATAATTTCTCTCAGAACAGATGAATTATTATTGTGAAAAAAAAATTAAAAAATAGTTGAATTATTATTTTAAAAAAGATTCCAGTTGGCTTTTGAGGACCAAAACATAATTTTTTTAACAAAAAATGAGTTTCTATAAAAAAATTGAATTCTCAATCAAAAAAGCCGAATTTTTTCAACCAAACATGATAAATTTTTCACAAAATAGCTAAATTCTCTACCAAATAGTCGCTTTTTTATCCAAGAAAGCTGAAATTTTTACTTAAACAGTTAAATCTTTAATGAAAAACGATAGTTTAATTTTAAACAAAATAGTTCGATTTTTATTCAAGAAACGTAAGATTTCTCTTTAAGCATGAATTTTTTATTTTAAAAAAAAAATTTAAAAAGAAGTTGAATTTTCAACCAGAAAAGATTTCCGTTCTCTTTCAAACAGCAAATTATTAAATTTAAACAAAAGTAAACTTTCGAAAAAACAGTAGAATTTTCAGACAAAAAGTATAACTTCAACAAAATTGTTGAATTTTCAACCAAAGACTTCCATTTCTATCCATGAAAGATGGAATTTCTTTTAAAACCGATAAATTTTTAAATGAAAAGAAACAACAAATTAAAAAAATGGTTACATTTTCAATTGAACAATTGAAGTTTTATTCAAGAAAGATGAGATTTCTTCTAAAACTGATGAATTAGAAACGAAAAACTTTTTAAAAATAGTTAAATCTTTATCCAAAGAAGATTTCAGTTCACTTTTCAACAGCAAAATAAGAATTGTAAACAATAATTTAATTTTCTGCTAAATACAGTGAAACTCTTTAATAGCCCTCCCTTCTATAACCCATCCGAGAATTGACGCCGCGCTGCAGGTAGGTGAACAGGAACTGCGCAGGGTGCGGGCTATAATGATTTATTTGCCACCCACCGTCAGCCCAAAAGGGGGCGCTATAGAAGAGTTTCACTGTGGTCGAATTTTTGACCAAAAAGTGTGACATTTTAACAAGATTGTTAAATTTTCAACTGAACAGTTTCATTTTTTTTACAAAAAAATGAGAATTCTACTAAAACAGGTGAATTCTTTAATCATAAAGACAAAGTTTCAAAAATAAAAAAAAAAACAGTTGCATTTTCATCCAAAAATGGCCACTTTTTGATTCTGAAAATATAGGCGAAAGTAGCATATATTTCCCGCAAACTGCATTTGCAGGGTGAAAGTAAAATTAGCGGACTTACATGTTGGCGGCGGTAGTGAGAAAGTGTTCAGTGACAGACGGTGAGAAGTTTTTACAAAATTTGTGTGAGAGGTGTGAGTGCAGTGTGAGGGTGGAAGTCTAGGAGGCGAGTACGGCTGTGAGGAGTTCATTGGGAAGAAAAAAATTAATTTACATTGTAGTTGGAGGGTGGGATTTGGCTAAATAGGGAAAGTGAGGTTAGTTTTGCATGGGAGCGGGGTAGTTTTGTGTTCAGGATTTTGGGCCTGCTTGGCGGACAAGGGTGGTTCTTCAAGGGTGGTGCTGAAGGATGTAAGGTATGAGAAAAGACTGTCTGAAGGGGATGTGAGGGGTGAAATAGGGCAAAAAAACTGAAATTTTAGGGCGGTAAGCGACAGCAGCCTTAAGAGAAATCTGTTGGCGGCAGTGCGCACTTTTGTGTATGGACATGTTACAGTTACCGACGGACGAGCGGAAGGTGGGCAGCGAGAGTACTGGCAGTGCTGGCAGTGAAGTAGACGGGGAGGAAATATCCAGAATGATACGACAGCCTGTTGTGCGTTCAC
>NC_046663.1:26480272-26484522 GCF_010883055.1 Belonocnema kinseyi
GCGTCCAGTGCAAGTGAGGGGGAGGATCTCTTGAAGAGGAAAAGGGAAAGCAAAGAGAGTCCGAAAAAAAGCGCGCTAGACAGTCCTTTTAAAAAAAGCGTGCGAACATGTAGGCCACCCCCCGCCCTAAACATGGAAGGGCAGACGGAGAAGGAGGCTATCGGGGTGCTGATAGGTGAGATCAGAGGGTTGAGGGAGGACGTAAGGGGGGCTATGGAGCAGATGGAAAGTATGAGGGAGGACCTGAGGGTAAGAAATGAGAAATGGGAAAAGGGAGTAAAAGAGCTGAGTGGGAAAGTAGAAGGATTGCAGAGGGCGTTGTTGTCAACAAGGAAAGAAAAAGAGGATAAAATAAAGGAGATAGAAGAAGATATAAGGCTATGGAAGGAAAGGGCGAAAAAAAGGCTTGAGAAGGTGGAGGGCAGGTCGGGAATGTAAGCAGTTGACATGAGAGTGGATAGGAAAAGGATAAGGGCAATGGAGTTGAGGATGGAGAGAAGAGAGAAGCCAGATAGGAGAAATAATATAGGTATAAGAGGATTGAAGCTAAACAGCAGGGAAGAAAGGGAGGGGGTGGAAGCGCTGCTACAGAGCATAGGGTGGGTTAAAGGCTAGGTAGAGAAAGTTAGGATGGAGGGGAGAAAGGAGAATGAAGTAGCGGTGGTAGAATTGGAGAGCTGGGAAGAAAAATTGGGTGTCATGCGTAACAAAAATAGGATAAAGGACAGTAAGGTTTTTATCGATCAAGATTTGACGAGGAAGGAAAGGGGTATTCAGAGAATGCTAAATGACAGAGCTAGAAGGGAGAGGAGCGAAGGGAGAGCGGCGAAGGTAGGGTATCGGAAAATAAAAATAGACGACAAAATGCGGGTATGGGACAAGGAGAAGGTGGTATTAAAGGGAGTGCAGGGTAATTTATTTCAAGGGAAGTAGGGGGGGGTGGAAGTAAAGCAGGGTAGAGGAGTGTTAAAGGTGTTGTACTGGAACGCAGCAGGGTTAAAGAAGATGAGGATTTCTGGAGGTATATTCAGGAATTTCATGTGATTGCACTGGTAGAGACGTGGGTAGAGAGAAAGGAATGGGATAGAGTTAAGCGAAAGTGGCCAAGGGGGTATAGGTGGAGGCTACAGGAGGCGGTCAAATTTAAAAGGAAAGGAAGGTCTAGTGGGGAAATTATAACAGGGATTAGGGATGGATTACAGGAAGAAGTTCATGAAGAGGGAGAGGAGGAGGGCGTGAAAATAAGGGTTGTAAAGATAAGAGGGGTGAGAGGAATAGGTGGGACGGGGTCCTGTACCGGGAAAGAGAAAGCTTTAAAAGAAAATCGAAGGATAAAATAATAAATAAAGAGGGGATTGTAAGAGACTGGATGGAGGATAGAGGGTGGGCGGTGGCGAATAGTATGCTAAAATGGGATAAAGTGAAAGAATACATGTATGTGAGTAAGAGGGGTGTATCGGTAATAGACTGAGTGAATATGAATATGCAACGGTAAGAGGAGAAAGAGGAATTCGCAGTGGAAGGGAGGGTGGAATCAGACCATCAGCCATTAAGTTTGTGGATACAGGGGGAGGCTGGCGAAAGGCAGGGTGGAAAAGAAGGGTCGTTAGGGGAGGCGGTCTCATGGACGAGGGAGGCGATAGAGAAGTATCTGGAGAAGTTGGGCAACGTAAGCTTTAAGGGGGAGTCGTTGGACGAGATATTGGAGTATCGACAAGAGAAAGTGAAAGGTTGTGTGCAAAAGAAGGTATTTAGGAAGAAGAAGAAAGGAATGGTAAAGCCGTGTTGGGATATCGAATGTAAAATGATAAAGAAAAAGGTGAAAATGAAGTACAGGATGCGGAAAGAAGGAACCGCGAAAAGGGAGGATTACGCAGAAATGAAGAAGGAGTTTGGGGCGATGTGTAAGTAGAAAGAGCAGGAAAAAAGAGCTGGAAGAGGAGTTGAGAAGTGTTAAGGCAGAAGGGGACGTGTGAAAGATAATTAATAGGTTTATGAAACGTAGGGTGGAGATAAGTGAGAAGATATGGAGCGATAAATGGAGGAATTTTTTAAGGATTCATTTCAGGGCTCAGATACACGAAAGAGAGATGAAGGGATTAGAAAAACGAGGGAGCTAGATGGAGAGAAGCTGAACGATGAGGAGATAGAGAAGCAGATAGGGAAATTGAGAATATCTAAGGCAGCAGGGATGGACAGGGTTAGGAACGAAGCGTGGCTGTTTGGCACATACGTGTTAAGGCAGAAGCTGAAGGGGGTAGTGAAAAAAGTATGCTGGGGGCAGGGATTTCCAAGAGGGTGGAGGGAGGGGTTGATCGTACCACTGTATAAGAAAGGGGATAGGGTATAGGGATAGGGATAGGGTGGGAGGGAATCTCTGAGGGATTCTGGATGGATAGGGGGTTTAGACAAGGGTGCCCACTTAGTCCAACGCTTTTTGCAATTTTGATCGCGGCGGATATGCAAAAGTTAGCTAGCGGCCGGTGTAGCAGGAGGAGTCAGGGTAGGAGGAGTCAGGATATGGTTACTAGCGTATGCAGATGACATAGTGCTGCTGTCAAAGAGCGAAGAAGCTTTCAAGAAGATGATGAAGAGGTTGAGAAGATACTTGGACAAAAATAGGCTAGAGTTAAATGCGGACAAGTCGAAGGTTATGGTGTTCAGTAAGGAAGGTGGGAGATATCGGGGAGGGGATTGGAAGTGGGAGGGAGAAGTGGTACAGGATGTGAAAGAGTTTGTGTACTTGTGCTTCCTGTTTCGAAGGAACGGGGGAGTGGATGGTCATATAAAAGACAGGGTGACGAGGGAAAATGTGGTGATGAGGCAGGTATGGGAGCAGAGGGAGTAGTTGCTCGCAAATTATTTTTCAAGGAGAATGAAATTGCTTGATTCGCTAGTGATGAGTGTCTTATTTCACGGAGTGGAGGTGTAGGGTTGGAAGGTAAGTGAGGAGGTAAATACGATACAGGAGAGGTATGTAAAGTAGACACTGGGGTTAGCAAGGAACACGCCGAACTATATTGTTAGAAGGGAGACAGGAAGCACGAGTTTGGGGATTATAACAGGGAGTCGAGCGTGTAAATGTGAGGAGACACTTTTGGAAGAGGGGGGAAGTAAATTGGTTAGGGAGTGTTGGTAGGAGAAGGAGAATAGACGTAGTGGTGCAAAGATGTGGGTTGAAAGGGAAAAGTATTTTGGAACGATTGGATTGCAGATGGATGAAGTTAGTAGGAGGCACAAGGAAGGAAGGAAGGTATATGAGATGTTCAAACAAATAGCATGGAGAAAGAGAAGGTAGAAGGAGAAAAGAGGATAAGAAAGTGAACGTTTAACGGGAACTATGCACTGGTTGAAGGAGCACTGGTTGAAGGAGTGTGAAGAGGTGGAAAGGAGTGCGATAAGCATGGAGGTATTGTTGCATGAAAGGAGGGACAAAAGGGCAGTAGTATGGGTGAAGGGGGTGTTGGGTAAGATGGAGAAAAAGAGAAGAAAAGAGAAAGAGGAATGGAGAAGGAAAGATTGTAAATCGGAGAGGAAGTAGATATAAGAAAAATATAAATATTGTAAATATTAGTTAAGTGTTAGGTGTTAGCCGCGGAGACAGAGGCTGGTAATGCGAGGCATAGCGATAAAAGAGTGAAATGCGTGCGAGGCGAGGCGCAACGTGGAAGGTTTTGCTATAGAAATGAGCAAATTAGATATAATGTATGGATGGATGGTACTTTGTAAGAAATAGTTGTAAGAAAACTTGATGGAAAAATTGAAGTGTTAGCAAGTCAATTTTTTAAGGCCAGCAGGCCGAAAAATAAACGCTTATCTATCTATCTAAGTAAAATTAGCGGGACAAAAGCAAAATTTGCGGGACAAAAGTGAAATTTTCGGGGTGAAAGGTGCATAATGTACCATTAATAAAACAGTTGCATTTTTTCCAAGAAATTTGCAATATTTATAGTGAAGAAGATTAACTTATAAATAAAAAAGACAAGTTTTCAGAAACAAAAGGATTTCAGTTGACTTATCAGGAACAAAATATTAATTTTAAGAAATAGGTTGATGTTTTACAAAGAGAGCTGACTTTTTAACCCAAAAAGACGAATTTTCAAACATATATTTGAATTTTCACCCAAATAATAAAATTTATAACAAAAAACATAATCTTAGGAAAGTTTTTGCGAATTTTCCAAAATTACGTACATGAGTGAAGGAACCCCTGTCCCATTCCGTAACATATCCTAACAATTTGCTCGTCT
>NC_046663.1:26484532-26491043 GCF_010883055.1 Belonocnema kinseyi
CTTTCACTGTTATGTAATTTAAGTACGGTCCCTTGCAACTATTATTAAAATAAGAATTAGAATGTTCTACAGAAAGACTCACTTTTGTTCAGGTTTACGTGTACGTATATTTTTCATTTTGAATACGGCATGGATCGTTCACAAATTAGGTTTATCGCGTTTTTCCTTTCTTGAAATAAAGACGAGACTATGCTCTCTTTTTCAACTTCTTGCAATTTCAAATTTCCGGAAGTTTAATTAAGACACAACAATATAAATTAAAAGAAAATCGCGTTACGAAATACTTGAACGGACCCCGACCTGCAGGTATAAAATTTCTCATTCTCATTTTTAGTATAAAGATACATAATTTCGCTATAAGTCGCGTATAAAAAGTTTATTATATTTACGTAATTTCTGACCAGAGGAAAAAAAAACTATCAAATGTAGCGCTTTTTCACATTAAACGACTCATTTTCTTACTTACATTTCACGATCAGCAATTATGATTATAAACTCTAGAGTCTATTAGTTAATAATTAGTATGCAAACCACCAATGTCAAATGAATTTCAAATAAAAGAACTTCGTAGTAGTTATCGCTAAAGCTAATCATTATTGGCATACACGGATAAATTGAGTTTACAAAAACGTTCATGTAGAATTACAAAATTTCCCTGATTCTGAGATTAAATGTGAAGAGTCGATTTTTCTCTAATTCTGATTGTAAGGAAGAGATTAACTTGTTTTTCGATTAGTAGCCAATATCTGGTTGAAAATTTTTTTTTTTATCACGTTGTTCTAACACTAGACATACACCAAACACATAAAATAGGTTTCATTCCTGAATCTGTCAACTAAATAAAGAAAAAAAGCGAAAGCCACTCTTTCAATTACTCGACACAGATTTTAACAAACCAACTGTTAAGAGATTGATATCAACTCGTTTTATTTACATAAATCAGTATTTGAAATATTTCTATAGAGACAATGTGACTATTTTCTCTGAGCTTGTTGATCTATTCGTTTTCTTCTTGAAAATAAATAATCGAATCAAGTAAATGCAACGTACTTTTCTCTTAATTGTACGTTTTTAGTGACGCAGTTTCAAATAAAAGCTAAGAAACTTGTTCAAAACCTAAAGTAAAAACTCAAAAAACTCTCTGCACTAATACAACACAACAATTATGAATAAGTAAATGTTTCTTCTGCCTGTAAATTTTTTTCGCTTAAAACTATTAAAACTTTTCCAAAACCTAGGGTGAATGTAAAATGGGAAATGCAGTCTTGGATTTTTCATAGTGATTATTCATTGAAACTCAAAATATTTTCACGTTTAATATGTCGTGTCCAGAAAATCATAATACTATCGCAGTTTTAAAAATTAAAATTATGAATTGTAAATATATGTAAAACAAAACAACTGGAAAATAAAATAACGAAAATAAGACTTACGAAATCTGTATACAATTTTCTAAAATACTAAAATCTCCTTTTAAGATTTTTCCCCTTCAGATTCCATTTCTTTCAGATTTATGGCCAGAATCTTAAAGATTCAAAGAAACCTCACAGTATAGCTGCAAATTAAATTGTTTACAATTAAAAAATGTTATATTCAAAGGCTCGATAATATGCAAGTATAAAATGGAAGTTAGGTATTAACACTTTTCAAATGAACAATTTTAAATAAAGCGCAGATTGAAATCAAAATTGCGAATTTGGAACTTTTATAAATTATAGAGTTCGAAAATTCAATTTCAGTTCCAAAAATATAAATCCACGTTATCACGTTCACTGCTCTAAATTAAATTAAATAATTAATCAATGAACTTTAGAATTTTTTAAATTATATTATTTTAAGCGATTTTAATCTAGAAACATAACAATTGAAAAATGTTGAACTGAACGCTTCTTAAATTAGAAGTATAATTATTCTCATTTTAACTAATTTGAACATCCTTAAAAGAACTTCAACATTTTTTGTCAAAATCTTAAGAAATGTATAAGTTGTATTAAATTTTTTCAAGCTTAAAATTATTAATTTAAAACTGTTTAGAAAATTCTGATTATCATATCTAGAAAAAAATTGAGTTATTTTGAGTTTTTAAAAGATTCAAAATTAATAAAAAATTTGAAATGTTTTCAAATAATTTAAACGAGGTGTATGTATCGACAAAAATCGACTTTAAAAAAATAAGAAATTTCTTGAGATTCCTAGAAAAAGTCAAAATGATTTTCCATGTTGTGCAATTATTTTACGAGAATATTTTAAAAGATCTTAAAAGATTTCTAAAATTGTCAAAAAATAGTCTGGATAGTCTCAAAAAGCTTCTACAATTTTTTTTAAATCTTCAAAAATCGGCATTTTCTTTCAACTTAGGCTGTGGCTATTTGCACCTAAATCTCGGTACGAATAACTGTCGATATGCACACTTTGTTCAGTTTATTTTAAATTATTTTAAATTGTTTCTGTCAAAAATAAGTGTTCAATTGTTATATTTATACCTCAAGATTCAAAATTTTAATTTACAAAATAAACATTTTTCGAATAGAACAATTAAAATTGTAAAGTTCAAAATTTAAAAGTTCTTCAAAATTTTAACGATTCAAAGGTTCCCTATGTCAAACAATTCAGTTTCAAATTCTTTACTTTTAAATACTTAGTTTCATTTTACTTGTCTCAAATGAACAGCAAACTATTGCTAAATATTGAATAGCTATTTGCTTTCTTAATTAACATTTTTTGATTGAATTCGTTAAAAATGGAATATTTTAGACTAAAACAGTCTTTTAAACTATTTTAAAAAGTCTTTAATTACGATCATATTATTATTATGCTATTTTACGTTCATTTTTTTAATTACTAAGATTTCCGAATTGAAACAGTTTGAGTTTTAGCGTTAAAATATGGAAATTTTAAACGGATTTAGAATCGTTTTATCAAATCAATTATTTTACGCTTTTCAATACTTAAAGTACAGGTTCAATTTTTTAGATAATTTATTTATTTGTATTTACAGTTGATAAAATAAAAATGTTTTTTTTCGATATTTTCAACTTCAAACGCTTTTAATTTTCAAATGTTAAAGTCTTTAAAAATGCATTTTGAAATTCTTTAAATTAAAAATATACGCTGAAAAGTAAAAACCTAAAATACAAAATTGTTCAAGCATAAGATTTTCAAATTACGCATTGTAAATTGAATGTGAGGTCCGTTATTTTAAATCGGTAATTCTCAATCACTTAAAGTTTCATCGAGACATATTTTCGACTAAACAGCCGCAGTGTCTTCCGTATTCCAAAGAATCGTTGCAGCTTTCACGATGTCACCATCACACTGGTTAAGCATAACTTTGCAATCTTCAAGACCAACAAAATTATTTTCCTTCTTCAATAAACCCAGAAGACGTTCGAGTTTAATTGCAGCGTGGATATTCCAGTTTGTGACATTCAAGGCAGCAACACGCGATTCTGGAGTCGACTGTCGCAACATTTTCAACATAACTCTGACCTCATGTGATCGCTATTTCGTGCCACTGTCCTCTCCTTTATTCGCTGATATTTTCCCGACTTGGTTTGAAAGTCTTCTGAACTAGACGTTGAAAAGGACTCTTTAGCCTGCGACTGTGATTGTACTTTGGGAGTAGGATTGGCATTGAAAAACGAGACGGTGGATGTCAAACTTTCTCGAGTTCCAGGAATGTTGCATTTAGTTAAGGAAGCCAGAGATCTGTTGGAGGAACTGACATTCAAAGTTTCAGCTTTCATGCAACCGGTAGATTCATCAAATTCCGTTGAAGTTGAATTTCTACTAAAATCACTCGTGTCAATGTTCTCCGGCGCAAACTTCGAGGCTGAAGTTTTCGAGTCCACGCTGATTTTTCGATGAAAGTCGACAATTGGCGATTGTCTCGTTTCATTGATGGATGTGCCCTGCTGCGATTCTTCAGGTTTAGAGTCGTCGATTAGATTGTCTGAGTATTCTAGGAGGTCCTGAGAGATGACGCTGCAACGATTTATTCTAGTGTCATCGATGGAAAGAGAATCCAGGACGGCCAATTCGGATAAAATATAGGGGCCAAATGGTACTTTTTTCACGGTCTTAATGGTACTTTTACGTGCTCAAAAAGCTAAGACAATTTAGAATAAATTCATAAGACTTAAAATCATTCAAGGAAAATTATAACAAATTCTAATACATTTGAAAAATTTCGGTTAATAAAAAAAACTTTGATTTCGGTGAAATTGGAATGAATTCACGGGAATTTAAGGTAAACTAAAAGAATTTGATGAAATTCATAAAAGTTCAAGTTGAAATTTCAAAAAATGAATTAAAAGCAATTTATAAATATGAAAAAATGTATTGAATGTATTGAATTGAGTAAGTTTGAAATGAGTTTAGAAAAATTACAGAGAATTCAAAAGGATTTAATGAAATGCCTGAAAATTCAAGATGAGGTCAAAAGAATTTAGGATCAATGAAATAAAAACTTTGAAAAATTAAAAGAAAAAATTCACTGAATGAAGTAGAATTGAGTAAATTTAGACAAATTTGAATAAAATTTAAAGAATTAAAAAAAATTCAGGATAAATTAATGGGAATTCAGAGTGAATTCCGAAAAATAAGTTCACATTCTTAAAACCCTACTAATTCGTTATCAACAAATAGTTCAAATGAATTAGAAATAATAGTAAAAATCGAACAAATTCCATTGATTTCCGTAAAATTGGAATGAATTTAAAGTAATTTGAGGAAAATGAGAAGAATTTGTTGAAATTCATAAAAAAAATCAAGCTGAATTTAAAAAGCATTTAAGCAAATTCAAAACAATTAAAAAAATTGATTGAATTAAGTAAGTTTTAAATGATTTTGTAAAAATTAACGAGAATTCATACGAGTTTTATGAAATGCCTAAGAATTTAAGGTGAGGTTAAAAAATTTTAGGAGCCCTTCAATAAAAACTTTTCCAAATAAAAAATCTATGGAATGAAGTAAAATTGAGTAAATTTACCAAAAATGAAGTGAATTAAAAAAAAAATCAAGAGAATTCCAAAGCAAGGGAATTGAAAAACTTCTAGATGAAATTTCTTAAAATATTTAAAATCCTTCGCTATCTTTTGAAATCTCTTAAAACTCTGTAAAGCTCTTCAAAATAATTGGAATTTTTTTACAATACTCTCAAATATTTCGAATCTTTTATAATATTTTAAAATAACATAAAATATTTTAAATCCTTCAAAATCTTGAAAGTTTTGAATGATCTTGAAAATTCCAAAGAATTTGAATAAATACTTTTTATTTCAAATCCTTTTATCAATTTTTTAATTGATCCTCCAGATCAGGTAAATAAAAACTTTTAAAAAATCAACTTAATTAAGCAGAATTGCATGAATTTAGATGAATGATTTTTTTGAGAATTCCAAAAAATCAAAGGAATTTAGGATAAATTAATAAGAGCTCTTGAAAATATCAAGGTACTTGAAAAAATACCTTGAAATATTTAAAATCCTTTGATCGTTTTATCAATTCATTCTCACTGTCAATTAAATAAAAACTTGAATAAACTCAAAAGATCCATCGAATTTGGTTAATTTATAAGAATTCAATTGAATTAAAAAAATTCAAAACAATTCAGGATAAATTAATAAGAATTCAAGATGAATTCTAGAAAATAATTTTGAATCTCCTCAAATCTTTGAAACCCTAAGAAATATCTTAGTTTTCAAAATAAATTCTTTAAAAACCGCTAAAGTATTATTAAATCTAGTGAAATTCTTTTAAATTAGACGATATATTCTAAAATCCTGGAAAATGTATTAAAATACTTTCAGACTTTTAAAATACCTTAAAATCATTGAAATCATTGAAAAAAATTTCTTGTTATCTTCTTAAATTACCTGTAATATTGAAAATCTTTTGAAGTCCTACAAAAATACTTCACTTCTCTTGAATAAGTTCTTTCAAATTCACTCAAATGTTATAAAATCTCATGAAATTTTATGAAGATATTCCCTGAAATCCTGGAAAATTTATTGAAATACCTTGAGACCTTTGAAATCCCTTAAAATAATCGGAAATATTATAAAATCCTTGGAATTTTTTCAAGTTCCCCAAAATATTTTAAATTAAAAGCTTTTGAAATCTCAGAATCTTTAAAAATACCCTGAAATATTTCAAGTCAATTCAGAAATAGGAATATTAACCGATGAGGTACTTTATGGAACGAGAAGTGACATTATCAAAAGTTACATTATGGACTGCAAATGGGGAGAGACCATAGGAACTACATCTTGAAAATAGGGTACTTTAATGACCTCAACTGAATACGAGGTGTGTTCAATAAATAAGGTGACTTTATGCTTTTCTCAAAAAATATTCATTTATTCCTCAATACTTATGTTGTCTCCTTCAAAGTAATCCCCCTCAGATATAATACACTTGTGTGAACGCTTTTTCCAATCATCCAAGCACTTCTGATAATCATTTTGTGGTATAGCCTCGAGTTCTTTCAGCGATGCAGTTTTTATCTCCT
>NC_046663.1:26491053-26491580 GCF_010883055.1 Belonocnema kinseyi
AAATCGATGTCCTTTCATGGGTCTCTTCAGTTATGGGAAAAGAAAAAAGTCACTGGGGGCCAAATCCAGTGAATATGGAGGCGAAGGCATGACTGTGGTGCTGTTTTTGGTCAGAAAATCTTTCACAAGGAACAATGAATGAGCAGGTGCATTGTCGTGATGCAAAAGCCACGAATTTTTTTTTCAAAGTTCTGGACGTTTTTTGCGTATCGCCTCTCGCGAACGGCGCATAACTTGAAGGTAATACTCCTTATTGATTGTACGACCTTGTGGTGAAAATTCCTGATGCACTACGCCACGGTAATCAAAGAAGACAGTGAGCAAAACCTTCACATTTTATCGAACTTGACGTGCTTTTTTCGGTCTTGGAGACTCAGGATGCTTCCACTGAGACGATTGGGCCTTAGTTTCGACGTCATAACCATATACCTACGATTTATCACCAGTTATTACCCTTTTGAGAAAATCAGGATCATTATTGACTTCATTCAACATCTCCTGAGCGATGGTCATGCGATGGATCTTTT
>NC_046663.1:26491590-26491898 GCF_010883055.1 Belonocnema kinseyi
GATCAAAATTAAGCAGTTTTGGAACAAATTTCGCTGACACACGTCTCATGCCCAAAACGTCCGAAGAGATAGCATGGCATGAGCCAAACAATATGCCAACATCTTCAGCAACTTCTCCGATGGTAATTCAGCAATTTTTCAACACCATTTCTTTCACTGCTTGAACGTTTTCATCTGTTCTTGACGTGCTGGGACGTCCAGGGCGACGTTCGTCTTCGACATACTCTCGGCCTTCTTGAAACAGCTTGTACCACTTATACACATTTTTCTTACTTAGAGTAGACTCAACGTATGCAACTGTCAACATT
>NC_046663.1:26491967-26492395 GCF_010883055.1 Belonocnema kinseyi
ATTTTTTTCGAAAGAAGAAAATCGCCGAGCACACCAAACCCTTCTAACCTTTTACGCCTCTGCCAGAAAAACAACGCGAGCTATATAGTCAAAACTGTGAACGTATGATCATGACGAGTATACCAACACAACAAAACAAAATAAGTCCCGTATTGATTACCTGCTGCGCGCCAAGTCAGGCACGTAACCATCTTCAGAAAAACCAGATCCCTCCAAACTGGAAGATCCCTCCTGGATCAAAAATGGTGGGTGTCCATCGACCTGATCCTTCAGAGGAGGAGTATTTTCGGCCATCTTTGTGAAAGTTCTCGCCACTCCACCGCCTAGAATAATGAGAGGATGTTTCCTCTGATGTCTCGGTGAACTGGATTTAGGCTGAAGAGTCTTGGATCGATCCCTGGGTGGCAGAGGGATAGGATTTCCATCGA
>NC_046663.1:26492405-26495267 GCF_010883055.1 Belonocnema kinseyi
ATTCTGATTATTTTCGATTTCCATCGAGTGATGCCTCTCAAGGTTCCTCGTGAGAGGAACTGGAGATGGTGCCTGGGAAGGTGGTGGAACTCGTTTTGGCAAAGTTTTTGACCCACTCCTATGCATATCGAACTACAAAATCGGATTGCTTCTCATATCGTCGGGATGAAATCCGGAAATTCGTGAGTGGCCCAAGGTAGCATGTTTGTTGCCCTGGATCCTTAGCCTGACGATGGGTAGTTCAGATCTCAACATTCGAAGTGGATTTCTGTCCGTGGTACTTTCCATGACTGTTGTCCCAACAAGGCTATTGTAGGCTTCCTTGGCTTTACCGGACAATGCAGCCTAAACAAGTCGTAGGGTAGGGAGAAATTTGGGATAGAAAAAAGAAAAAATCAAATTTTAAAGGGCGATAAATAAATAAATCAAGTTGTAAATAAAATAAATATGAAAAAAATATGAAAAAGAGGCTTCCTAGTCTTTGTTCTACATTTTATTCTTAAAATCGACCTAATGTATCATAACGTTTTATATGCGTGACTTTCCAAAGGAAGATCATAGAAAGGAGTGATATCAAAAAGTGTTAACTCGTTCAGTGCATATCAAAATTTATAAAAAATGAGCGCGTATTAAAGTTATGATTTTCCAATCTGACGTTCTGTCAAAAGGAAAAGGACGTTTTCGATTTTTTCTTTATCTAACAATACATGTATAAAATGATATACAAAATGCGTATGTGAGATGTGTCCCATTAGAATTACATGATCTCTTTTGAACAAGAATTAGGAAATAAGTATCAGACTGCAAAGCCTGAGAACGATATAACTTGGGGTTTAGGTCTTATAAAAATTCTTCTGCGTGACAAAAATTCTTGTAATTTTTTTTATATATAAAAACTGGTAGTACTTTTTTTCATCTAGTACTTTTCAAAAAAATTAAGATAATTGACTTTTCTCTTTCCTTATGATGAGGGATTGTCATTTTTTCGAACTCCGCAAAGAGTTGATTAAAAAGTTGAAAATTACAAAAATATTGACGGTTTCTCTGAAAATATTTTTTAAAAAATTCACCGATTTGTTCATTCATAACTTTTTGATCTGTATTTGCCGATTTTGAACCAATGAGAAATTCCCCCACCAGAATAAAAAAAAAAGTAATTATTATCTTGATTGTGAAAAAAAAGAAATTTTAAAAAAAGCAATTCTTTTTTTTCAATTTTAAAAACATTTATGACATCCTATGACAGGCCTCACAGTCCTTACGGGATCAAATATAGGGACGAAAGGGTACTTTTGGTCACACTCCTGGGTGCTTTAATCGCGCTGAAAGGGTAACAACTTCAAGACTTTAATGAAACAATCCATTTATTTCTGTAAAATTAGAATGAATTTAGAGGAATATTGCTAAAGATAAACGAGAATTCGATGAAAATTATAAAAATTCAAGATTAAAAAAATTGAAATAATTGTAAACAATTTAAAAATGAAACAACTTCGTTGAATTTAGAAAATTTGAAATTAGCTCATCAAAATTGAAGTCAATTTAAAATCATGTAATAAACTGCCTAACAATTAAGGTAAAGTTAAAATACTTCAGGATTGATTAAATACAAACTTTAAAAAAACAAAAAAAACTATTGACTTCAGTCAAATTTGAGTGAACTTAGAGGAATTTAAGTTTAAATAAGAAGAACTCGATGAAATTTATGAAAAAAAATCAAGCTGAATTAAAAAAGAAATCAGGTGAATGAAAAACAATTAAAGAATGTGAAAAAAAATTCAATGAATTGAGTAGATTTGAAATGAAATTAGAAAAATTAAATATAATTCAAAAGAATTTAATGAACTGACCAAGAATTTATAGTGAGTTTAAAAAGTTTTAAACTTCAATACGAATTAAACAACTAAATTTTAAAAATGTATTGAATTGAGTAGAACTAAATGAATTTTAAAGAATTCAAACAAATTTGAAGAAATTCAAATACCCCAAAATAGTTTAAAGTCTATGAAATCCATTCAACTATTGAAGAAACTAAAAAATTTCTGGTAATAATTTAAAACGGCCTAAGGCTCTTGGAAATGCCAAGGAATTAAAAATACATATACCTTAAAATATTTCAAATCATTAGATCATATTATCAATTGAATTAAGAAATTCAAACGAATTCCAAAGAATTTAAATGAATTTAGGATAAATTAATAATAATTAAAAGGGAATTCCAAAAAATAATTTGAAAACTCTTAAAATCTTTAAAACCCTGAGAAGTAACTTATATATCTTGTATACATTATTTGCAATCTACTAAAATATTATTAAATCCCATGAAATTCTATAAGATCTGGCGATATTTCTTGAAAGCCTGGAAAATTCTGCATCCTAAGATACTGCAATCGCTTTGAAATCCCCTGAAATTATTGAAATCAATTTAAGATTTCTAGAAATCTTTTAATATTCCCTTAAATAGTTACAATCCTTTAAAATCCTACAAAATACCTCACTTCTCGCGAATAAATTCTTTAAAATTCACTAAAAATGTTGTAAAATAGCGTGAAATTCTATGATATTTTCTGAAATCCTGGAAAACGTATTGAAATACACTGTGCTTAAAAATCCCTCAAAATCCTCAAAAATCGCATAGAATGATTATTATTATTAATTCCTTGGAATTTTTTTTAATTCCTTAAAACGTTTCAAATTAAAAGCTCTTGAACATGCTTTAGAAGTTGAAAAAAAATCTTTAAAACCCTCTGAAATATTTCAACGGAATTCAAGACAATTCAGAAATAGGTATATATCTGAATTGAACAGTGATTAACCGATGAGTTAATTTACTGAAAGAAAAGTATTTCCTGATTCCAGAAT
>NC_046663.1:26495367-26497543 GCF_010883055.1 Belonocnema kinseyi
AAAGGTCAAAATATCATTTGTAAACTCAGGATATTCCGAGCTCGTATCCGAATCTAGATCAGAGTTACTAGTAAATGTCAAACTTGAGCTAGGCGCGCTTTCAGGCCACGAAAGCAAATTATTTCTCGAAGAGAAAGGCGGTGACAAAAAATTTAAAAAACTCGTCGAGGGTGATGCTGACTTACCACAAATATCTACCGAAGAAAATCCTCTCGCTGAATCCGGATGCAAGAGTTGACCTCGATTTTTCGAATTTATCCAGGGATTGTGAGGAATTCGTTTGTGACGCCCCTTATATCTCAGTCTGCTTCTAATATCAGTCTCGAAATGAGAAATTGAATCAGAATCATCACTCGACCTCTGTTTTATAGCTTTATAGTCAAGAATATGATCACCAAATTCTACGTCCATGTAAGAAGTCCAGGCACTCGGTTTGGTTAAAAGTTCTCTCGATTTTGCGAAGCAAAATTCGGCAGATGCTTTGTCCCAAAGAGGTAATTTTAAAGTGGAAGAGGCACTCAAAGATTCTATGCTAGACAATGTGGACGACAGAGATTGTAAACTTAAACATAGCCACTTGATCAAGCAAAAAAAAACATGCAATAAAGAAAAAAAGTCAAGAGAAATACGAGGAAGAAAGATCGTAAAAGAGGAAAACCGTAAATAAAAAGAAAAGAGATAGGATTAAACGAAAATTAATTAAATTGGGAAGGAGGGGTTGGGAAAGGAAAATATTTTTCTTTCTTTCTTAGTAGGCACTCTATGATAATAAAAAACTGCAGGTTAGTAAAAATTATTCAGTATTGTATTATCTGGCATCAGGAATTAACGTTGTTCCACAATTGTTTTAGATTTATTTAAAATTATAAACAGATGTGAGAGGAACCTTGTATTAGTATCAAAGTAGAAAATAAATTTGTTAAATTTGACTAGATATTATAAAGTGAGTGCAAGAGTTCGAGTGTTATAAGTGTTTTGAGATGAAATGAATTTTTGTATTCTACCAATTTTATAAATTGATGGTTTTACAATCCTTGTTGAAATTTACTTTTAATATAATCCCAGATGTCAGGGTTGCCAACGAATTCTAAATTCAACCTTTCCTGTTTTCTGATAAACAAAATCAATGATTTTCTCGAGCGTTGTTTCGATAAAGCATGACTACTTTTAATTATTAGTGCCACATTCAATCTTTTATTTTAATGTTAATTATTTGAAATTGTCCTTTCAAAAGAGAAGCTCAAAATCAATTTACTCTTATTTTCTGGTTAGGTGGCCACCCTGAATTTTAAGTTTAAGCTTTATGGTGATCTTACTATTAAAATTTAGAGACATAAACCAATTCTAATATATTTGGCTAGACTCGGAAACTTTCCTAAATATAAAGTGATAAATGTCCTGCAATTTGTCAACTGAACGAAAATATTTGACAGTAAGGTAATTTGGCAGCTTCTTCTGAAAAGTGTCGTCTGTCTGGTTTGGGACTGTGTTGATGTGGCAACGAAAAATTTCTACGAAAACTTTCTACGTCATGAGGGACTAGCAGGTGTTCGTGGTGATTCCTGTGGTTGCTCAATATCTGTCATGGAACGTGCCGTCAATTCCTGGGCCATTGCAATGGCCGAGTAGAGTGTTCTCTGATCTGCTGCGAGATAGGCCTTACCTAAATGCAGGAAAATATCTTAGGGACCGTACTTGAAATACGTAATAGCTCAATGGGGGGGGGGGGGGGGGGGGGGGGGGGGGGGGTATCGTTTATAACCGAAGGGAGAATGGGTTCCTTCACTCATGCACGTCATTTTTGCAAAATCGCAAAACCTTGCCCCTAAAGATTATCCTTTTAGTTAGAGATTTTATTATTTGGTTTAAAATTTAACAATTTTCTTAAAACGAAATCCTTTTTGGCCTAAAAAACAACTGTTTTCTTAAAAATTCGTCTTTTCAAGTAATTGTAATTCATTGCTTGGCCCTCGGAATGCGGACATCTTACCAGTTTACGTCACAACTCGAAGTATTCTGACAGTGCTCGGCTCCGACCTCTCGGAAGCAGTGCTTGTTTTTGTCGATCAAGTGTCACAAACTGTCAAAATGTCTTATTACGAGGGGAGTTCAATAAGTCCTTAGAATGAAGTATATAAGTATATATATATAAGTATATATATATATATATATATAT
>NC_046663.1:26497643-26508143 GCF_010883055.1 Belonocnema kinseyi
TATCTAGTCGGGAGTGGTGCTGACTGAAAACAGATGATTTGGAGCGATTCGCGCGCCATCTGTTGGTCATTCTGAGGACTTATTGAACTACCCTCGTATTTTCCGAATAATATATTAATCCAGCCAAAAGTTAGCTGTAAAATCGGAGGCATAAAATGTACCAAATCTGTATTAAGTTATTTAATAAATAGTAAGTACAAACCTATTTCTTATCTATTATAAAAGAAAAAGTATTAAAAACAATAATTTAATTTATTGATTTTATTGATGGCTCTATATTTTTGGCGCAAATGTGGACTTTTTACTTCCTAGGCAGTCTGATAAGTCCCTGAAAAATGAAATACGGAGACGTTTTTTTGGCTAAAGTCGGTTTTATTTTGCAACATACTCTCCTTTTGGCTCGATACATAAACATAAATGGCTGAAGTTTTGACAGGCTAGTATTATATGAAACATGTATATTATATATTCGTCTAGGAAATCATGTTTGACTTTTTGAGCGTATCCTCAAAGCGTATCCTCTAGACATGGACGATTTGATACTCAACTATAAAACATTAATCGATCAGCCGTTAACTAGTGACTGACGAGCTAATAACTCGCGGCTGATTAGCCTATAACTAGCGGCTGACCAGCTCATAACTATCGGCTGACCAGCCCCTGTCTAGCGGCTGACTAGACAGTGTGGCCTGGGCCTATCCAGAAAAAACGTTAGACTTTAGGCCAGGCCCAGGACAGACCATCTGGACAGCGCCAGAGCTGGAAACCTAGAGCTCTGGTCTGGGCCAGGCCAGCGCCAGTACATTTTTTTAATCCACTCGGAATATGTATACAATTTTTGAGTTTATTTTAAATAATTTGTTTTTAGTTTCCTGGGAATCAATTAATATATTCAATTAAGACAGCTGTGATGAATTTTATTGTAACATATTCTTAAATATATTAGCATCACCGATTATTTGAATAAGATTAAAAACATAATTGATCATTTCTTGAATACGTCTCTTAAAGTTCACCAATTTGAACAATAATGCAAATTAAAAAAATATTTTTATAGTTTAAATTCAGTGCATATTTAAATAAAATATATGTGGATACTATATTAAATTAAATTTAAACCACTTCAAATTCTTAACTTTTCCATTAAAAATAGTACAAATAATTGAATTTTCAGCCAAGAAATACGTTTTTTATACAAAATACATTAATTCTCAGCCAAATTTTAAAATTTTGAACGAAAAAGAATCAGTTTTGAACAAAAAAATGGAATGGATCAATTTTCAGTTAAAACTCAAATTTTAAGAACAAACTTTTTACTCAAAAAGGTGATTTTTTCACAAAAGGGCTTAACTTTAATTGAAGTAGTTTTGTTTTAAAGCAAAAAGGTGAATTTGCAAGAAAAAAATATAAATTTTCCAAAAACTACATAGATTTTCAACCAAAGCCTAGAAATTGCCAACCAAAAATTAAATAGTTAAATTCTAAGTTAAAAAAATTAATCTTCAACCAAACAGTACAATTCTCAATTAAAATGATCGAATATTGAGTCCGTATAGTTACTTTCTCAGTGAAAAAATAATCAAATTAATTTTCAACTTAAAAGATAATTTTTTAAACAAATATACCAAAAACAATTTTTAACAAATTACATGCATTTCCAGGTAAAAAATGTAAATTCCCCAACAAAAATTGAATACTTAAGTATTCAGTTAAAAAAGTAATGTTCAATGAAACAGATGAATTTTTAACTAAAATGTTGAAATATTCAATTCAAATTAGATACTTTGTCAGTTAAATAAAATCTAATTTTTAACAAGGGAAAAAAACAAATAATTTAATTTTCAAACAAAACAACAAATTTTCAATAAAATAGTTGAAATTTCAAATAGTTAGACTCACAGCAAAAAAAAAAATACATTGTCAGCCAGAGATGAATTTTAAGTTAAAATTATGAATCTTAAACCAAAACCATTGAATTTTGACTTAAGTGAAATTTTTACCAAATAATTAAATTTTCATTCGAAAAATATTATAGCTGATGCCTCAACTAAAAAATATTCCAATTTTTTATCAAAAACAGTCAAATTGAACCAAAAATACCATTTTGTAACATGAGTTTCATTACAAAAGTTACCAAAATAAAATAGTTCAATTTTCAGGTAAGAAAATTGCAAGAAAAAAAACGAATTTTCAGCAAAATACTTCAATGCAGTAATATGAAGCTACTCTAGGAAATAAAGAATCATTGTTATTTAATTTTTTATTGCAATTTAAAAAAAAAATACCACGCTCTCAACAAAATTCCCTAACTGTAACACCCTGTAAATCAATAGAGAAAAAAAGGTTTACTGACTATAAAATAATTGCACTAAAATATTTCAATCATGAATAATGATAAATAAGGTGTACTTTTAAGGTCATGAATATTATTCCATTGAAGCACTGGAGTGAAACAAGGTTGAAAATAATCTGCTTAAGGGCATGCTCTTCGTGACCACGTGACCAAACTAGTCCCCGGATATGAGCATTTTTTTTTAGTCCACTGTGTCCACACGGATTGAGATATCGTGTTTAAAATTTGACAGTTTTAATCAAAAGCACTAAAGAAAGTTTGTATACATCAATATGTTTATAATTTTAAGGAATGTTTATTTATAAATTGATGAAATATGATATTACAATTCGAGTTACAGCACTTTGCAGAAAATTTTTGGTTTGATGCATTTCGGAGCATGCCCTTAAAGACTTAAAGATGCTGTAATACTATAACTGCTGCTAGAGGGAACAAGAAAAATATGTACCTAAAGATCTGAACATTAGATCCATTTCATCGAGGAGACTGGACCCAAAATCAAAGCTCAGTGGCTTGTCGAATCTCAATGGACATTTTGGTTTTCCTCATCACTGATTTCGTGATATTAGTGATCTGCACCAACTGTATCCGCACTTCCAGCCACGCTCGAAGCCATAGTAGTTTGCTTTGAAGAATTCCTCATCATTCCTAAAAGCGATATTCTGGAACTCGCATCGGACCACAAGCTCTCTACAATATATATTTGGTACTTTTTTGCAACTGATAACAAGCAAACACGTGAAGCGAAATCAACAGAGCGAAGTTAGTAAAGCGAGAAGAAAAAAGGAAACGAATTGGACAAAAGACAATCATAAAATTACATTTTTTCTGAAAAAAGATCAACTCTCGTCGCTCCACTGGAAATCGAACCACAGAACTTCCGATTGCCGGTCGAGCGCTTACCCATTAAGCTATTAGCGAGATAGAAAGAAGAACCTTTTTTTCAGAAATACACGCTATCGCAAGCCAGGTGTTACATTTTTATGATACGAATAATTTAAAGGAATCTATATTATCATCAGAGATACCGTCGATTAATCAAATAATTGAATAATAGTGAAACATGAATAATTATTTCTTTAATTTGTCCCCAGAAACAAGATAGATACATTTTTAACCAAATTGTTAAATTTTCTACCAAAAAATACTATTTTTCAACAAAACACATGAATCTTCAACCAAAGAGTTAAATTTTTAACTGCAAAATATTGTTTTTCACCCAATATTTAAAATTCGAACTAAAAAGGGATCAGCCTTTAACCAAAAATGGAATAAAGAAATTTTCAATCGGGGAAAATTAATTTGCCAAACAAAAAAAAACTAATTGAAAACTAAAGTGATGAATTTCCAACTTGAACGATGTATCATCAACTGAAATAGATTAATTTCAAACCAACAAGATGAGTTTTTAACAAAAAAATTTCACTTTCAAATAGTTTTATTTTCAACCATAAGGATCGATTTCCAACGAAAATGATAAATATTTAACTGTGATATTGGAATTTCTAAACGAAAAGAGCAATTTTCTACAAAAAATACTATTTTCAACCAAACACATAACTAAACACACGCTGAATTTTGAACTAATGCGATGAATCTAATTGCAATAATTGACCTTTAAACCAATTAAAATCATTTTTACCTAAAAAATGCGTATTTTCGGTTAAAAAAGATCATTCTGAAATCAAAAATTAAAATTAAATTTTTATTTGAAAAAGTTAATATTCAATTTGGCCTAAATTTTTCATTTTAGTTTTTTTTTTCTTTTGAAAATGCTACAACTCTAGTAATTTTTAATTTGTTGAAAAAAGTCATTAAAATAAATTGTTAAATTTTTTGAATACTGTGAATAACCATGCAAAGAATTTTTGAATGTTTAAAAAAGTGGTCTTAAAAATATGCAAAATGAGCCCACTTTTTGAATTTTTATCCAAAATGGCTGACTAACGAAGTTGACCTTTAGTTTAGGACATTAAACGACTGTACCAAAGGGCAATCTAATAGATTACTTTTTTCAAAACTTATCGTGTTCACAGCCAGACAGACAAACAGACATACAGCTATACAGATATACAGACAGACAAATTCGTAAAAACTTGTTTTTCGGATTCAGGGGGTCTCAAAACGTGGAAATTTGAAAAAAAGTGGGGGGGGGTAAAATTTGGCACAAATCTAATACCTTCTCTGATGAGAATGTAAAAATTTAACAAAGTACTTCGATTTTTAACCAGAATAGTTAAGTTTTCAGTTAAAGAAACTTTTAACTAATTAAATTTTCATTCGAAAAAAGAATAACTTGAACGACAAATGTAGAAGCTGATATTTCAACAAAAAAAGCTTTTAATTTGCAATCAAAAACAGTTGAACTCAACCAAAAAATACAACTTTTTAACATGAGTTGAATTTTTAACTAAGACCAAATTTTCAGTCAAGAGAGAGAAAAAATTTCAAAAAAAATTGTTGAATTTTTAAGCTAAAAGATTAATTTTCAACTAAAAACGATACATTTTTAACTAAAAATAGAATAGTTAAATTTTTATCTAGAAAAATTAATTTCAAGAAAAAAAATTATAATGAGCTCAGAAAAATGCAAGGGAATCCAGAAGAATTTGGTTGAATGCCTAATACTTCAAGATGAGGTTAAAAGGCTTCAGAATCAACGAAATAAAAACTTTTAAAAATTCAACAAAAAAACGTCCATTGAATTAAGTGTACTTACGTAAACTTAAAAGAATTCACGGTAAATCCATAAGAATTCAGACTGAATTCCAAAAAATAATTCAAAATCTTTGAAACTCTACTAATTTCTAACCAATAAATAATGGCTACAAAATAATTCAAGTTAAATTCAAAAGAATTCACATGCGTCGGAAAAGGAATTTAAATTAGAAAAATGCCAATGATTACAATACAATTTTAGTTAATTCAGAAGAATTTAAGGGGAAACGAAAATAATTCTAAAAAATTAATGAAAAATCAAACCGAATTAAAAAAAACAATCAAGCGAATTCAAAAGAATTCAAAAATAAGAAAAATGTATTGAATTCAGTAAGTACGTAATGTGTTAAAAAATGTTTAAAGAATTTGATAAAATACCTAAGAATCTAAGAGGATTTAAAAGAATTCAGGATAAATTAATAAGAATTCAGGGCAAGCCCAAATAAATTGCAACAAAAATTTGAAAATATCTTGACATCTTTAAAATCTTACGAAATCCCTCACATCTTGTGAATAAATTCTTTGTAATTCATTAAGGATGTTGGTTAAATTCGACTTTGAATTTTTTTATAGGTACATTAATGATTTCCTTAACAAAAGGATTGCTTTATTCAAATTTTATTCTGATGATTTTTCTTGCGATACTGCAAGATGTATGAAAATACATCGATAGCTCTTAAAACCCCATAAAAGCATTGAAATCCTCAGAAACCTTATAAAATCCTTTGGAACCTTTTTCAAATGCCTTAAAATTATTTAAACCCTAGCCAATTCCTGGAAATCTTTTTAAATATTCTAAAATAGTTCAAAAGATTTTAAATCCCTTTAAAGGCATGTGACACAGCTAAATACCTATATTACCGACCAGAGTTTTTCAGTTCACTGAATGTTTTTTTGAACCTAAGAACTTTTTTTGTAAATAAAATATTGAGCTGAAACTTTGGGAAATGTATTAGAGTACAATAAAGTACGCTTAGGTACTGCATTTTGGTAGGTTTCGTATTTTCGTGTACAACATTACCGGCTGATGCCGTTGGAATTGATTGTTGAAATATATTTTTTTACATCTTTTATTATTAAGCTTTGTTCTTTAACGAAGTTTTCTTTCGGCTCTTGCATTTCTCAAAGTTTGAGACCGATATTTTATGTATAAAAAAAGTTCTTAGGTTCAAAAAAACATTTAGTGAACTGAAAAACTGTGGTCGGTAATATAGGTATTTAGCTGTGTCACATGTCATTAAACTGTTAAAATAAATCCAGAAGTTAGATGAATCTTTTAAAATTTCCTCAAATATTTCGTACCCTTTGATATCTTTTAAAATCGCTTGAAACATTTTAGAGCTCTTGAAAATGTCTAAGAATCTTTACAATTCCCTCAAATATGTAAAATCCTTTGAAATCCCATTAAATTACTGAAATGCATTATCAGTTTTTTTGGTAATCTTTTTAACCATCAAGTCAATGAGCGGGTCCCTGGGACCCAGAACGATTTTCAGCAGTGTGTTTTTTTCCAAAATGTTTTCTAATTTTTGCAAATTATTTATTATACGCAATTAATTTTCACATCTATTTTTTTCAATATTTATTTTTGTGAGACTCTGGGCTAAAATATAGAAAAACTTATGGAGCAAAGTCTATTTAAATTGGAGATATTTCTGTTCGAAGCTTGCTCGGGTCTGCTGGACCCATTCAAGGTAGAACGGAAAAGTTCGAGGTTCTAGCAATTGAGGGTTAAATAACCTGGAATATTTAATATCCTTTAAAATCTTCTGCACATTTTCTAAGATCTTGAAAATACCGAGGAATTAAAATATATATACTTTAAAATGTTTCAAACCCTTTGATCATTTTGTCAAGTGATTCCCAGGATCAATGAAATAAAAACTTTTAAAAATTGAAAAAAATCCATTGTAAAGTAAAATTGGGTGAATTTAGAAAAATTTAAGTTATTCAAAACAAATTCAAAAGAGTTAAAAGAATTCAAGATGAACAAAAAAAAACTGATTGCAGATCTCTTTAAAGCTTAGACACCCTACGAAATACTTTACTTCCTTTCAATACATTTTTTGAAATTCTGTGGAATCTGGCGATATTTCCTAAAATCCTAAAATATTTTAAATGTCCTGAAATCCCTTCAAGTTAATATAATTAATTAAAAAATTCCTTGTAATCTTAAAATTCCCAAAATATTTCAAATGAAAAACACTTGAAAATGTGTTCAAAGTTTTAAAAATACCCTAAAATCTTTAAAATCCCCTCAAATTATTGAAATCTATTACAAATTTCACGAAATGTTTACAAATGCCCTAAAATATTTAAAAGGAATTTAACACCATCCAGGAATAGATACAGACCTGAACTGTATAGTGATTAACCCATAACATAATTTATTGAAAGAAAAGTGATATTATTTAAAGTTACATTAGACTATATCTTGAAAATAGGGTACTTTAAGGACATCAACTAAATATAGGGTATAATAGGGGATGTTGGAACATGTTTGTGAGGTCTGATATATTTAAATAATGGAAAAACTCAGATTAGGAAATATAGAAGTCGATAGACAAAGTAGAAATTTTTTTTTTATGTGCAGAAAGCTCAAATTAAATAATCTAAATCACAAATATCGCCGTGTTCATTTTGGTTGGCCTGGTGAGAATGTTGATTTCTACTATCTCTAGTAGACTATCTGTTCGAATCCATTCTTCCCTCCTGACTCAAAAGTTGACTAGAATTGTCCGTCGCATCTTCCTGCGGTTTAAACGGAGTCACAACCTGCCGCGGCAAATTCGAATACTTTCCCAAAAAACTAATATCCTCAAAATAAATTCCATCCAATCCCACATGACCTGTGTGTTTCAAATCTCCCTGTGGCGAGGAAATCATATCCGTCCTGATTTGTCTTCTCTGACTCGAAAACACATTCTTTCCATCTTCTCTCGTAAACTCTGCCGGTTTGTTACTCGGCAAATTAGAACCAAGATAGGCTATCGTATGCGCGGGATTAAAAAATCCTGCCTTTCCATTATTCAGAGCTCCCTTCCACAAATCATTGCTGCTTCCCTTATCCAAAACTGTGATAACATCCCACTGCCTGTCAGTCAGTTGTCCATTCTCGGAATTATTTTGTACCGCCTGCACTTATTCAGGTTTCAAATCTAAAAATAGATTGATTAGCTCAGTAAATTTAGGTTGTTCCAGCCTCTGGAAGTTTGGGTCGTCGATAGCTTCTAGGATCTGGTGACCAATCAAAACCGGCCATGGTTGAAATCCGCAGCTAAAAATTTCCCAGAGTGTTACTCCGTAGGCCCAGACATCACTAGCGGATGTAAATTTCAAATACGGGATACATTCGGGAGCACACCACGCAATTGGGAGCTTAAGATTGACATTAAAGTTCGTTTGGTAGTAGTCCTTGTCGACAACATGGGCACGAGACAGGCCAAGGTCGGAAATTTTTACTTTGTTTTTCGGAAAGACAAGAATATTTCTCGCCGCCAGGTTGCGGTGGATGAGTCGTTTTGCCTCCAAGTACTGCATTCCATCAGATCTTTGCCTGGAGAAGTCGCGGAGGGACAAGACTGAAAAACTTTCTCACGAACTTGGCTCCTTGAGGCACTCTAAAAGTGACCTTAAAAATGCTAACTCCGTGACTCCCTGAATTATATGATAGTGATCATTACCCAATAAAAATCTCGATTCTCAGCTCAGAATCAATACCAACACACCTGCCAAAATGGAACATTAGAAAAGCCAATTGGGAACTATACCAAACAATAGTCGACGAAGAATTAAAATCCCAGGAAAATAAACAAATTGACTCGCACCTTGAAATAGATAAAATTGTTATTAACTCGGCATCAATTATAAATGAAGCAGCTGACAAACCTATGGGAAAAACAACCCCTGCAAATAAGAATAACTGCACAGCGTAGTGAAACGAACACTGTCAAAAAGCAAGAGCAGAAAAAAATCATACATTTATTTAATTGACCAAGATGAACACTTTAGAAAATAAAATTATATATAAAAAAACTAAGAGCAGCGACTCGTCAAACCTACATACAGAGCAGCAGAAAATCGTGGACGGATTATCTCACTACTCTCAACAATTAATCAACTATGACAACTATATGGAATGAAATCAAAAGAATAACAGGAAACTTTTCAAGTACAAAAATATCAGGATTACAAAAACCTGATGGAACCAGAACAACTGACCGTAAAATAATGGCAGACCTGGATCTGGAAAAATAAACAATTTCCACAGCAATGCAAAGAAGCTATAGTGATTCCGATCCCCAAACCTGGAAAAGACAACACGAATCCAACAAACTATCGCCCAATCGCTCTAATTAACACAATGTGTAAACTATTCGAAAATATAGTAAACACTTGACTTCGGTGGTATCTAGAAAAAACAGTTTTTTCGCTCACCAAAAAAGTGGATTCAGACATAAAAGATCCACCCTAGATCCACTTATTAACTTACAAGCTAAAATCACTAAAGCATTCTCTAACAATCAGCATCTAATAATGGTCTGTTTAGATATTGAAAAAGCATACGAAATGTAATGGAGACACAAAATAATTAAAACCCTGGACAAAGAAGGAATTAAGGGTTATCTGCTAGCTTTTATCAAAAACACCCTCCACCAGAGATACATCCAAGTTAGAGTTAATGGTGAACTGTCCAATAGATACACCCTAGAAAACGGAGTACCCCAAGGCTCCGTCGTTTACTCGCTTAATCAAGAATCCTACTTTAGTCTTCCAAATTCGAGTAGTATATTTTCAGCAGAAATCTCGGTTCTCATGAAAGCTTATGAATTGTGTAAAATACTGCCAGGTTATAAATTCGCAATATTTACTGATTCATTAAGTAGCCTCCAAGCCATCCAAACTAGAAATTATTACAATCATAGGATCCAATAAATCCAAGAAACCTATACCGAATGCCTACAAATAAACAAACAAATTACGGCCATATGGATCTCTTCGCATCAAAATATCAACGGAAACAAAGAAGCAGACATACTGGCTAAATTCGCAACTTCGCTACCACTCGAGGAGGAAAACTTGAGAATATCCTTGTCAGATGGCAAAAACTACGTTCAAAGAAGCGCCCACCAATATTGGGGAGAAACCAACAACAGTACTCAAAATAACACTTCAACAATCCAGAAGAAGAACCCACAACACCCTTTTTGGAGAACACTCACCAGAAGAGAACAGGTCATCCTCATTAGACGTCGAATCGGACATACAAAACTTACGCACAATTACCTCCTCGATAAATCACAACCCCCGAAATGTGACCAGTGTACTAGGCAATCTGATAAGTCCCTGAAAAATGAAATACGGAGACGTTTTTTTGGCTAAAGTCGGTTTTATTTTTCAACATACTCTGCTTTTGGGTCGATACAGCG
>NC_046663.1:26508243-26509902 GCF_010883055.1 Belonocnema kinseyi
ATGTACTCTGTGCACTCAATTTTCGTCAACAAGCTCCGGTATTCTTCCTCCATTTCAGTTCTTTTTTTCCAAGTGTTAACGCTAGCTTCACTAACTAACTTTACCCACTTTGTATAGACTTCAAAATAGTAAAGATTCGTTGATGAGTCAAATTTAATTGATGCTTACGTGGTTTGGCTAATTAGGTTTGCAGTTTGGGGAAGCTTGCATATACGCTGATAGAAATAGTGTCATTGATTTAATCATACGATCGTCGGTTAGAAAATCATGAGTACCAGAGGTGTTCATTGAAGTTTGCCGGTTTTTTTCAATAAAGAAAACACTTAATCCTCAAGGGAATCTCACACATTTTTTATTCAAAGTATTGACCATTGGATTCTACAAATTTTGCCCATATTTCAGGCAAATCCTGGATACCATTCTAAAAAACTTTTTCTCTTTCGAGGCAAACCATGCGGCGAGCAATTTTTCGACTCCTTGAAAATTGGCGAAGCGCTGCTCTGCGAGTGAGTGTCATGTCGATGCGAAAAGGAGATAGTCGGACGGGGCGAGGTCTGGAGAGTACGGCGGGTGCGATAATATTTCCCAATTCAATGCTTTTAATGTGTTCTTCACCACTTTAGCGGTATGAGACGGTGCGTTGTCATGTTGTAGGATAATTTTGCCATGTCTTCGGGCCCATTCCGGCCGTTATTCCATCAACACTGGTCCCACCAAACACAGAGCATTGTCTTACGGCCAAAGCGATTTGGCCTTGGAGTAGATGGGCCGACTTCACCATGTGAAAGCCATGATTTTTCTGTTTCGGGTTCTCGAAATAAATCCATTTTTCTTCCCCCGTGACAATTCGATGCAGAAAAGATTTCCTTTCGAACCGTTCAAGCAGCATTTCACAAATGGTTTTTCGATTTTCCATTTGTCTATCGTTCAGTTGGTGTGGTATCCATTTTCCATACATTTCGATTTTTCCCAAGGCTTTTAAACATTGGGAAATTGCTCCTCAAGTCACATTTACTGTTTATGCCAATTGTTGTTGCGATTGGGTTGGGTCTTTATCCAATAACGCCTGCAATTCCTCGTCATCGAACTTTTTCGCTGCACCAGGATGTTCATTGTCTGTTAAATCGAAATCTCCACTTTTAAATTGACGAAACCATGTCTCACATGTTCTAATAACTGTAGCATGATCACCATAAGATTCTACAAACAATCGATGAGCTTCAACTGCTTTTTTCTTATGATGAAATAAGAAAAGCAACGAATGCCGCAAATGCGATTTACTTGGAACGAAACTCGACATATTCACTGAGGTAAACAACTATGATGCTATTATTTTGGCAGAATGGAATTGTCTATTTTTGAAGGTTATTCTCCATAGAAAAATATGACATAGATGCCAAATCATAGAAATGTATACATATCTCTAGCGACATTTATGAGTAAAACAGGCAAACTTCAACTAACACCCCTGGTGTATTCATAATATAACACGTGCACTGCAATCATAAAGGATAAGAAATGTACTAATTTAAATATTGTAAATAACTTATTCACATTTGTGGTACAAAAATGCAATATACGTATTGCAATTATATGAAATATGTAATCCTATTAAAAATTAGCTTAATCGAGCTACTGCAAATTCATTTCTATCAGTGT
>NC_046663.1:26510002-26510248 GCF_010883055.1 Belonocnema kinseyi
TGTAATGACCTCTTTTGGGCGCCTAGATCGTTCAGCATCAACTGTGCTCGTACGGCCACAACGAAACTCGGTAAACCACTTATGAAACGTTCCAATCGAAGGTGCAGAGTCCGGGTAATACTTATCCAGCTTGGCCTTAGTCTTGGATATCGTTTTCTTGCGAAGATAGTAGTGTTTGATTAAAACTCGAAACTCAGATTTTTCCATATTAAAAAAAACTCGGAGGTTAGTCGCTTCTCAGTGCTG
>NC_046663.1:26510264-26513464 GCF_010883055.1 Belonocnema kinseyi
CAGGCGTCATTTGAAGGATCAAGCTCGACGAAAATGGTTCACATTAGTGAATACTAATGCCATCTCTTAGAATTTTCAGGTACTCATCAGACTGCCTAGTATATGTGCGATCAGTTTCAATCACCTAATTATCGTATGTTCAAGGTTCAGTGATCTTCAACGCAAACTCAAAATCCCAAACTCGCTCCAAGAAGCTCTAGGGTTACACACCGAAGTTAAAAAAACGATCAAGTTTCTTAAAGAAGCCAATTTACCATTCCTATTATAGGGCAAAAAACTCCAGTCTTTTAATCCAGTTCTAACAAATCAAACAACATTATTATTAGCATTCGCACTGTGTTTACTTACAATAGTGTATTAACAGAACATTCGGAGACTTATTTATTCAGAACATATTGAGTAGAAGATGCATTATATCTTGATAAAAAAAACTTTTTAGTAGAAATATTTCAATAAAATAACTGTTTTGAAATAAAAAAGTTTTATTGAAGGTTCTAGTAAAAAATTCCAGGAGATTTCTAGGTTATCAAGATTCAACCAAAATTCAAGGAAAATTCTTCAAGTTTTTAAGGTTTTCAACGTCGCAGGACGCTCTGGAAACAGTTCATAAGTTATTCCATGTATGACAGCTAATATTTTTTTAAATAAGATACATTCACACAAGTCTTCTTCAGAAAACTCCAGATTATTTTCCCAAAACCATAATAATATTAAACAACAACCAAAGCCACTCCTATTACTTTTCACGAAACAGTTGCGAAGTTTTTCTATGTGAAACAGCCAATAACTTTTTTAATTAAAATAGTCAGAAGATTCAGCCCCAGAAAACACTCCAGGCTATGTTTCCAACCCCATAATAATATTAAGCAGCCTCCAAACTCTACCCCTAGTACTATTAACGAAACAGTTCTAAAATCCATCCAGGTAAAACAGTCAATCATTTTTTAATGAAATGTATTAAAATAAGCCTCCTTCAAAATATCTCAGGTTATGTTCCCAATCCTATAATAATATTTAACAACCCCAAAAGACCAGCCCTAGTTCTATTAACGATATTTCTAAAATTTCGCTATGTAAAACAGCCAATACATTTTTTTATTAAAAATAGTCATAAGATTCACCTTCAGAAAACTCCAGGTTATATACCCAAGCCCATAATAATATTAAATAAACCCAAAATTCTACCCATGGGTACTTTTATTAAAACAGTTTCGAATATTCTTTTGGGTGGAACCGCCAATACCTATTTAAATTGAAAATACAGTAACAAAAGGACCTTCTAAAAAACTCACGTTATGTTCCCAACTGCAAAATACTATTAACTAACCCCAGAACACCAAACAGGTAGCATTCCCCGGTACCGAAATGTATCTGTGGAAGTAACTTCGGAACTGTTTCGTTAAAAATACTAAGGGTGTAGACATGTGTAAATATTTTTCATTACAACATTTTTTGGTTTTGTTTTTAAATATTAATATGGGGTTGGTAACATACCTTTGAGTTTTATGAAAGTGTATTTTGTTGTTTTTTTTCAATTAAAAAATGTATTGGCTGTTTCAAATGGAGAATCCTTTCTACTATTTTGTGAAAAGTTCTTAGGCTGAATTTTGAGGGTTGTTTAGAATTATTAAAAAGTTTGGAACATAGCTTCGAGTTTTATGAAAGCGAATTGTTCCATATTTCGCGGAAATTTGTTTCTTCGTAGTTTCTGAACAACAGACAGCACAAAATGGTTGCATTTGAATTTTTGTCTTATTTTTTTCTATATCCAATTGTGTAACAGTGGTTAAGAAATAAGAAAAATGAGTGAATTTGGTTTTTCAAGCCCCCATGCTTGAAGATTTATTTGTAATCCGATTACCTTGGGAATGGCTCTATTTGAAGTTCATAGCATGCAAAAATTCTTATTTTTTATAATAGTGCTTAAAAATTAAAGAAAATTAAACCCCATATGCCTCCAGCTTTTTTTTAGTCCGATTTTCCTCGGGGAGTCTCAAATTCAAGATTTTGGCAAATGAAACTACCATAAAAAATAAAATTTGCTATATTATGTTCCTTTTTTAGCATCCAAGATTAAAAATTGAAAAAAATGAAGATGTTTTGGTTTTCATCGTGGTTTCGAAGGACTCTTGAGTCCTGACATCTACGCAACCCTTCTTTGAGGGCACTCGTTAACATTTTAGTGGCTTAATTTTTTAATATCTCTAAAAATAAATTTTTCGGAGAAAATGTTTTGATACATGAGTTGGAGGTCTTATTTTGTATCGGAAAATATCAGTCATGTAAACAATTGGTGTATGTTATCTGTTACGTCAAATATAATTTTAAAAAATGTATGGGCTTTGCAATATAATAATTTTTTCGGAATTGAGAAAAAAGAATGAAACAGTACTTCCACAGGTTTTTTCCCTGAAAAGTGTGAAAAAATACCAAGCACTGTCATCACAGTACCTGTTGTCGTCAAAAAAGGTGAATAGGTGACATTTTTTCTAAAATAGGTGGCAAATAGATGATTAATAAATGTTAAATTAGACAAACACATCAGTTTTAATTTTTTGTAAACCGGGAGATGACCAGAAATTTTTTTCCTCGATTAAAGCGGCCACCCTGAAAAATGGAGTATTTACATTTCCACTGCGAACTAGTTTTCAATTAAAGAAAACTATTTTTTTTTAAACATTCAATTGTTTACCAGATAGTTGAATCCGTTACCAAATTTTTGAATTTTAAAGCAAAAAAGATGAATAGTATACATTCTTAAGCCATATAACAATAACAATAAAAACGAATTTTTTACCAATAAGTTGAATATTACAGTCGCTTAAATAAGAGCGTGGTCACTGTTGTGAGAAAATGAAAAGACTCAATACGAAAATTCTTTCAAATATTGTTTTATATGATCGAAAACTTTCATGCAAATACATTAATAGCAGGTCCAAACACCTTAAGCGTCAATAATGGCTTGGCATCTTAGAGGCACACTTTGGCCAGAACCGCGATTTGGGAAGTCATCGACATTTTTCACCTCTTTGAAATGATTCACCCACTTACTCACAAACTGTTTCCGCTTTTGCATATATTTCGCAGCAGCCGCTTGGGTCATTTTAGGACCTTTAGGTAGCGAACACATAAAAACTGCTTCGAAGCGCTAAGCGTATGCGGCACTCATTTTGGAAAAATGCTTGGTTCGTATTAAAAAG
>NC_046663.1:26513544-26514443 GCF_010883055.1 Belonocnema kinseyi
TCGCTAGTAATCATGACCACGCTCTTATTTAACCGACTGTATACCAAATTTTTTAATTTCCTACAAAATAGTTTAATAGTCAACCAAAATAGATTAATCTTCACCTAAGAAGTTGCATTTTCAACCAAAAAGAGATGAAATTTTTAGCGAAAAATGAATTTTCTACTTTAACAACATTTTCTACCTTAAGAACGGGAAATTTTACATGCAACAAAATTTAACTTTAGTTTTTTCTGTGTAACATTTCCTTTTTAAAATTATATCTAGGACCTTGGACAATTATTAACGTTGGAGTATATTTATAATTGAAATAGAAGAAGTATTTCTTATTATAGTTGCGGGATTTGATATGATTTTCTCGACTATATCCCAGACTGCCATTGATCTCTTTTAAAAATAAATATTAAAATACCAAATTTTACAATCAATAGTTTCTCAGTTTAGATAGACTTGTTTCCGTGTGAATGCTCTTATTTCTGACTTCGTTTATCAACGTTTTACTGCACACATTGGGCAGGTATTGTATGCCAACCGACTTAATTTTACTCTTATATTTTTCTTTGTACACGGATATAAATAGTATTGTAGGAGAATTCATAACAGTATTGATGCGTGCAATTATGAAATGATACCAATGCAATGGATAAGTGATTGATTCTCCAAGATGTTTTTTCAAAATTAAATAGTGGTATGAACGATACTTGCTTGGTTAGCCATGGTATGGTTGTTTCAACCATCGATAAGGGCGTTTTGTCCTTTTGAAAGACAAAATTTGAATAGTTGTGTAAAGCGCCCTCTACACTGATAGAAATGAATTTGCAGTAGCTCGATTAAGCTAATTTTTAATAGGATTACATATTTCATATAATTGCAATACGTATATTGCATTTTTGTACCAC
>NC_046663.1:26514543-26515978 GCF_010883055.1 Belonocnema kinseyi
GCGCTAGAGGAGGAAAGGAAGCGTGGAGAAGCGAGAGAGAAGAGAGGAAAGAGAGGAGAGGAGGTGCGCGTAGGAGTGAGTGAGAGGGGCACTGGCGTACGTACTCGAAGCCTGTCGCCGTGTTTTCGCGCGGAACGAAAACAAGACGGCAGGCTCGTGATTTTTCCAGCTAAAGGACCTTCCGGGCCATTAAGGCTATACAGACACGCGGCAGATGTGCCCTGAACAATACTAATGAGTTTACAAGGGGGGTAGGCAAACTCGTCGTCTGAATCTCAAGAGTCCTCAATTTGTCACGTAAGAACTTCACTCAGAAATTCCTCAAGGAAAATTCTGAGTGAAATCGTGTGAACAGATTGTTGGCTCTTGAGGTTCTCATTTTTGTCGTTTGACATACAACAATTTATAACTTTCAAATTTTCACAAGATTTAAGCTAGAACTCCAAATTTTTGAAAATTTTTGATAAAAATTCATCATTTTGGTTAAAAAAATTTTTTGGTTAAACCGTTTGTTTGTCGATTGGTTCTGTTGTAGTTTTAAATTAATTTTCCTCAGTCAGAATACAAATATTAAATTTTTGTGGAAAATTCATGGGTTTTGTTAAAAAAAATGTCCTTTTTGGTAAAAAAACTAGTCCTTTCTGTTAAAAATTCGTCTTTATGATAAAAAATCCTTATTGTAGTTAAAAATTAATTTATTTTTTCAAAAATTTAATCATATTTTTTAAATTCATGCATTATGTTTATGATTCATCTTTTGGTGATATAAAATTTATCCTTTAATTAGAACATTTATCTTTTAGTTGAAAATTTAACATTTTTGTTGAAAATTTATTTTTCATTGAAAATTTTTGCACAATTAAAAAAAATTAAACAATATTCAAAGAACGCAGGCAAGTAATAATTATTTTTTAACTTTGAAAAATATTAATGGAAATATTCAAGATGTTCTTCTTCAGTTTTTGATAATCTGGTCTATTGTTTGTTATAAGAACTATACCATTTATGTGGAGAACAATTATTTTCATTCGAAAATTCATGTTGTTTATCTAAAATTTGTCTTTTTTCATGAAAATTAAGCCTTCTTTGTGAGAAATTTGGCTATTTTGTTAAAAATCCATTTTTATGATTATCAATCATTTTAATTCCAAAACTTGTTTTGTGTGTTGCAAATTGAACCATTTTGTCGAAAATTCTTTCTGCTAAAAAAATGGTATAAAACTAAATACACAACTATTCCATTTTTGGTAAAAAATTGATCTTTTTTATGAGAAAATTTATTTACTTTTTTGAAAATTCGTATTTTGTGGTATAGTTTTTTTTCACCTTCTAGAGAAATTCGCCTTTTTGTCAGAAAAGTAATCTTTTCGGTTGCAAATTGAACTTTTGGTTTGAAAATGTATCTGCATTTGTTAAAAATACTATTATTTTGTTT
>NC_046663.1:26516078-26540093 GCF_010883055.1 Belonocnema kinseyi
ACGAATAAAAATTTAGTCATTCAATTTTGTTCGTTAAAAAGTCATTCTTTTCTAAAAATTTCAATTTAAAAAAATATATATTGCTTTGTGAAGCATTTCCCTGTTTCTTCCTAGAATATTATTTTGTTTGCTATCTTGAATATTACATTTGTGACATGCGGTATAATCAAACTGTAAAATGTAGGCTATAAATTTATTTCAATGATTATAAAACTTTAGCGGTCAAATCATAGTTTTTGACGTTGAATATTCAATAGGTCAAACTAAATTGGCAATTGTATCCATTGAGAAAAAATAATAACCTTAGTTATTTTCTTTCCAAAGATCTTCCTTTCTGTTACATTATATTTTCTCACAATAATACCATGAAAAACATCTTTATAATTTCGCTGTATTATATTAGTTCAAATAAAATTGTTACTTCACCGCATTCTTTTCTGATAAATTAACCTTGAACTTTTTATATTCTCAAAATACCTTGAGAGGAAAAATTGACAACTCATTTACGGAAATAATAGGATTTTATTACACAAAAAAGCATTCTATTTCCACACATTTAATTTAAACTTTTTTATCGCTCTCGCCAGGGACTGAGAGTGAATCCCGAATTAGCCGAAAGTGATGCTGTAAACGCGCTCTTTAGGAGATTAATTCTGTGTGAGAACCGTAGCTTTAAAGAGGCGTCATCCAATCCCTCAAGACCGGACTCATCCCTCCGCAAACAATTGGGGAAACGATTCAGGCAGGCAAGTTGGTGCCTCGAACGAATCGCGAGAAGAGTAATTCATCACTGAACGAACTCTGCCCCCACTCCGGTATGGATGGAATCAGTAGAGGATCGAAAGACTGGAAATATCGGACTTACTGACTCTCTATATGATTTGGATCTTCTAGGGAGCTGAATCCTAAGAATACGAGGTCTGTTCAAAAAATACGCGGACTGCTTGAATTTCGCGGCTCGAGTTGGTTTCAGGAGAATCCGCTTGGTGTCGCTAAGTTCGTACAGATCAGCTGTTTAAAACGCGGTATTCCAGTCGCAGATATCTTCATTTGTTGATAAGCTACACGGGTTTAAGTAAAGAGTGTTTTTTTTGTTTGTCGGATTGTAAAATGGACAGCCTGAAAGAGCAACGAATTACTGTGAAATTTTGTGTGAAACTCGGGAAATCTGCAACTGAAACATTTGCCATGCTCAACACGGCCTACGGTGATGTTGCCATGAAGTGCATGTTTCAAGTGTCATGAACGTTTCAAGGGTAGCCTACAGTCGATTGACGATGATGAGCGACCTGGGCGTCCTTCAACTGTCTGGCCATTAGGGAACTTGCCGAAGAGTGTGCGATATCAGTTGGATCTTGTTACGAAATTTTGACCCGAAAAATTGAAGATGCACCGCATCACTGCGAAATTTGTCCTCACTCAGCACTCAGAACTCGTGAGTTTTTGGCCAAACACTCGATCACTGTTCTTCCCCACCCCCCATACTCACCTGACCTTGCTCCTTGTGACTTTTTCTTGTTTCTAAAACTAAAAATACTCCTCAAAGGAAGAAGATTTGTGGCGATTTGGAGATTGAGACAAATGCGACAAAGGAGCTGAGAGCCATCACAAAAGAAGCGTACCAGGACTGTTCCAACAAGTGGCAATACCGTTGGGATAAGTGTGTGCGTTGGGGAGGAGAGTATTTTGAAGGAGACTCAGAAGTGTAACTTTCAAATAAAGTACATTTTTTTATGACCTCAATCCGCCTATTTTTTTAAACAGACCTCGTAAAAGCCCTTTGCTGTTTCTTAAGAGATCGATCTCTTAGTGAGTCAGAAGGTACCGTTTCCGATGAGTTTTTTGGAAATCTAACTTTACTAAATGGCGCCACATATAATATTTTTTCGAATTTTGACAGTCACTAGTTGAAATTATTGTTGACTAATGCATTGTTGCTATTTTTTTCACAATTCATCATTAATCTGCATTTAACAATTACCTGTTTGATACATAATTTGAATTATTATACATTATTTTCTTTGGCTAAAATAATTTCTTCAGAAACATAAGGCACAAAATAAATATTTACATAACTTCGCAATTGGATAAGTAATGCCGATTTCTTTAAATGTACGGATTGCCTAGAAAAAACAGGAACACATTTTATATTATCAAGTTCTCAAAAGATTTCAATGTTTTTAAATATATTTCTTTGCCTTGTTTTAAGAATTTTGTATTATTTTCTTCTCTGAATTCATTTTCTGCTTTCCTGCGATAATAACTGCATACGTTGAATACAATTAAATAAATGGTATTACTTTATACGAAAATAATTCGTAGAAGTAGTAATGCTTAATTTTCACGACATAAAGGTGCTTACAGAAAAAAAGGCAATACCTAAACATATAAGACTAGTCGACAATTTTGTGAAATGAAATGTTTCTCCTTATTTTTGATAGTTAATATATGTGTACTGCAAGTTGGGTATTATTTAACTGGGTGTGAAATTTTTTGAGGAAATTATTTTCATGTAATCATAATTTAAAAAAGTAATGACGTGAACAAAATAGAAGCACTGTGCCACTTATATATGGAAAAGTATAATGTTAACATTCAGTATAATTTTTAACAAAATTGAGAATTTTGTAAAAAAAATGTAGCCCGACAATTAATTACAATGTTATGCAAGATTCCTATTTGGACTGTTTGGGCCCTAAAATTGAAAATTAAATTTTAAACAGATTTATATGCATTTAAATTAGAATACTTTGATCATCAAGTATTATTATTCTCTTCATTATTTAATTATTATTTAAGCAATGATGATAAATTATATCAATCTATAAGATACTAAACAGTAAAATTGTAAATAATACAATATTTAAAAATTAATTAATTGTGTGACAAATTAAATTTTTTTTAAATAAATTTATTTAATAAATAAAATGTATGACAAACTTGAACAATCGTGTACAAAATTAAAGGGGTTGAAAAATAAAATTGTTCAGAAAATAAAATAGTTTAAGAAATTAAAAATCAGGAAAAAAGAAATAGATTACAAAATAATATTCAAACAAATAATGCAATTCAAGAAAATTATACAATTGATGAAAAATCAACATAAATTAAAAAATAAAATTGTTGAAAAATCAACATTTAAGAAAACATAAAATGGTTAAACAATCAAATTAATGTAGAAACAAAGTGGTACAAGAAATAAAATATGCAAAAAAAAATAAATTGCTTAACAACTGGTATTAGTTAATGAATTAAATTAGGAAAATCATGTCTTGTTCCAAATAAAAATTTCTAACAAAATAATTGCTGCTTTAAGAGTTATAGATATTTGGACCATAAGATTAAAAATTAGATTATAAACAAATTTATGTGAATTTCAATTAGAATACTTTTATCATCAATTATTAGTATTCTCTTCATTAACTAATTATTATTTAACCAATGATAATAAATGACATTATTCAATTAGATATTGAAAAAATAAAAGTGTAAAAAAAAATTTTTTAATTGTTCAATAAATTAAATGTTTCAAAAACAAATTTATTTTAAAAAATAAAATGTTTGACAAACCTAAATAATTGTTCACAAAATAAAAGGGAGGGAAAAATTAAATTGTTTAAGAAATTATATTTCAGAAAGAAAAATAGATTTGAAAATATAATTTAAACAAATAATAGAATTTAAAATATATATGTATATATAATTGCGAACAAACAGTAATTAATTAAAAAGAAAATTGGTGAAGAAAACATAAAATAGTTGAAAACCTGGAATTGATGAAGCAATAAAATAGTACATATAAGTTTATAGCTCATAAATTAATTATCAATGAACTATGTTCGGCAGTTCTAAATTTAGAGAATTTAAATATTCGTTTGAATTTAATAATTCGTTGATTTTACAAGTCGGGTTTGAGATTAATTAATTTAAGTTTCGGATATTTTTAAATTCGGGATTTTTTTTTTCAATTAATGATCTTGTCCTTATTTAAAATTTGAATAATTTTATGATTTGATAATAATATATATTTTTTGCATTTTTTTCATTGGTTTGTGTATTTGTTATTTATTTTTTAATTATTTTTTTATAAGTACTGAATATCCATGCAATTTTTTGTTTGAATTGTGTCAATCGTGCCGCTTTTTCCTATATTAAAGAAAATAATACCGAAGTACATAAGTCTCATTTACGAGCTGGCTGAAGAAAAAATTATTTTGAAGGGGTTTTCGTATTTATTTTTTAATTTGTATGCATATTTCTTATGGTACTGGATGGTTTTGTAGAACAAAGTTACTACTGGCGCCGCCGCTTTGCATGGACAGAGAGTAAAAGTCCAGAGAGCTGAGAGTAGGTTCAAAACCTAACTCTTTCAGATGGCAGTTCGCTCCCTTCGGGATCGTTTGAAAGTATCTTCGGCTAAGTTTCCATCGTGAGCAAAAGCTTCCAGAATTCTGGAGGTTTCGATCTTTGAAAGATGGAAACCCGTGTACTTTTTTTTCAGTACACAAACTAAAGGACCGATCCTCTGTACCTGTTTTGCTCGTGATTCAAATTTAACTACACTGAAAAAAATCTGGGCAAGCAGTTGTCTTCTTAGTGGCAACGCAGCGCCACCACGACGGTTGGTGTAGCGGCCAGACCACATTTAAGTAAGCTATAGTACCAAACGTGCGAGCAGATCCTTTCCCGTGTGTTGGGAACGCAGGAGCCCCACAAAAGAGAATGAAAATGCCCCACGAGTATAAACTATAACTGTATAACTCCGCGTGAAACTCGGCGTGGGGATTCCGTGCTTTCGCCTGAAGGGAGCGTTACTGTACCAATACTGTTGAGACTCCAGCTGTTCCAATGTGGGAACAGAGCGTGCCCAATATGAGAGAGGATGTGTACCCAGTTGCAGGTGAGCAGCGCGCGACGCATTTGGTGTTCCAGCTCCACCACGTGCGCGAGCAGTTCGCCTAACAAATTTTCAATGCAGTTTCTGCCGCAACCCATCCGTTTATGAGCGATTGAGAAGGAGGCAAAGTCCACTCGGGATGGGATCACTTTCTTCCTGCAGTAAATAATTTTTGAATCTTGAGAAGAGTAAAACCTAACGGGCCCTTTTTCGTCGGTTCAGAGAATAAATCCCAAACTGAGCAAAACCTATTACTCTCAGTCCCTGGCTCTCACTTATCTCAGAAAAATACACCTTATTAATAATATTACAATAATTCAAATACAAATAGTATCAAAACGAATATTACATTTTTAAAAAATAAACTTGCGAAAATCTTTTGTAATTATTAAAATAATTTATTGTACCTGAAAACATCTAGAAAAATACTGAAAAGATCTCTGTAATCAAGGCCATGTGACGAGTGGGTCACGTGACTAGATTCCTACCATACCGACACTTTTTTCTATTTCCCAACTGATTTTCACACAAAGCGCTACATCGAGTAGTAAATTTGGGATAATAAATAAAAAGCACTAAGAAATGTGGATCTGGTCATGAATTATAATAATTATGAAAAAAGTAAAAAGAAAATTATTTACAGAAAAAAACTTTTGTAATAATTATAAAAATTTAAAACCAGACCCACCTTTTTTATTGCTTTTCATTTATTATTATAAATGTTCAACTCGATCTGGCGTTTTATGGGAAAATAAGTTGGGAAATAGCAAGGACTGAGAGTCATAGGTTTTTCTCACTTTAGGTCTTATTCGCTGAACCGACGAAAAAGGGCTCGTTAGGTTTAACTCTTATCAAGATCCGAAAATATTTACTGCAGGAAGAAGTGATCCCATTCCGAGTGGACTTTGCCAACAAATTATATTATACGCGTTTAAAACATAACTATATAATATACATCATTATTTTATAATGAGATAATAATAAAGTAATGGATTAATTAATTAATTAATTAATAATATATAATGTATCATTAAATGAGTAAATTTGTGAATAATTAGTATTCAAATACAATTATAATTGAATCGAAATTTTTTGATATTGATATAAATATTGACTAATGTAAAATCAATAATTTTCAGAATTTAAGTTTTTAATGAACTTTTTAATTAAGTTTTTAATTAACATTTCACAAAATTGTTGACTAGAAATAATATTTTTAGTACTATTTTCTTTTCTGTAAGCACCTACCTGTCGTAAAAATTAAACATTACTTCTACGATTTATTTCCGTATAAAGTATATCATTTATTTAATTTTATTCAATGTATGCGGTTCTTATCACGGGAAAGCAGAATATGCGTTCCGAGAAAAAAATGATACAAAATTGCTAAAGCAAGACAAAGAATAACAACTGAAAACATTGAAATCTGTTGAGAATTTGGTAACATAAAATGTTTTCCTGTTTTTTCTGGGCAATCCGTACATTCGAAAATATCTGCATTATTTATCCAATTGCGAAATTATGTAAACATTTATTTTACGCCTTATGTACCTTAAGAAATAAATAATTCTAACAAAAGAAAATCATGTACATAAATTAAAATTATTTAGCGAAAAGGCAATTTTCAAATGCTGATTAACGGTGATTTATGAAAAACAATAATAACAATGTATTAGTCAACAATAATTCCAACTAGTGACTGTTTATCAAAATTTAAAAAAATATTGTGGCACCGACGCACAGTGGTCTGGAATAGGAAGTTACTGTTCATAATCGCCCACAGGTTGTATTTCTTTACCGATTTAAAAGTTTTTTTTTAGAAATGCTCAGCAATTAATTTTTAAGAGAATTGGGGTTTGCTTTTTTTAAAATTTTTTTTCACAGAGCAACAATATATAAACAAATATAGTGACAAAATTTACCATTTCAGCTTTGTGAATTTTTATCTCAAGAAAAAATACAGATAGAAACTCACTATCAGCCGGAACTCTAATTATTATAAACAATTTCTATAAACAAATCCTTTATAAACGAGTTTTTCTCATAGCTGAATTGATTTTTCGGAACAAAAGTGATTCACAATTGTCTTTAAAGCCATTTATATACTTGAAGCTTTATCAAACGTAAACAGTATAGATTGTTTATAACAATTTAGTTAAACAAGTCTCCTGATCGGCCGTTTACTCGTAGAAAAAAATGTTTTTTTCTTCAATAATTATTAGAGTGACATTTATTGCGGTGACTAACCAACGAAATTAAATAAAGAATAATTTATATGATTGTTATAAACAATTTTTTTAACAAAACTATGATTTATTTTTTTACATGCAAAAAGGACGGTTTTCCACTGAAATTATCCGACATTAAACTAACAGTGATTCCAAAATTGGATATGGGACATTAAATAATAATTTACGTAATTGTTAATAACAATTTCTGTAGAAAACTGTCCATAGCAATAACGCTGTACTTGCTTATTCACAATACTTGTTAACTCATGCTAATTTTTTTGTTACAAATTATGACTCTAATGAAAAATATTAGCAACGAGCGTAAAATAAACGATTTTTCCTTTGGTAAAAAAACACTAAAAAGAATTTGTAAAATGATTTGATGAAGCAAATCAATTTCTGAAACTGTCAATTTCTGTTCATTCGTCCTAACTTACGCTAATTTGTTTTTCTCGTACTATGTTTTTAAAGAATGTAGTTCTAATCGATTGAAGTCTCGAAATTTTTTGAGACTTCTAAAAATGACTAAATTTTAATTAATTTTTATAAAACAATTGACTTAAATGTTACTTTTTTGACTGAAAATTGATCTGTTTGACTATTTTAAACCATCATCAACTCAGGTTAAGAACCTTTGAAAAAGGTACGCATGTGTACCGAAACGTCAGGAGGTTTCAAAAGGAGTTTTTTCTATTAAATAAATATCTGATTTTCGAAGAACATGTTTTTTTGACTCATATTTATTTTTTCGATTTACGATTGGACCGTAAGACATAAATAATTTGAAATCTGCGATTTGAAATCAATAATAATTTGTTTATAAAAATTGCTTTTAATAATTAAGTTCAATATTATTAGAATTAATTATGTTCTATGAATGCAGGTGCAATAATTCCGGCTGATAGTGAGTTTCTATCTGTATTTTTTCTTGAGATAAAAATTCACAAAGCTAAAATGGTCAACTTTGTCACTATATTTGTTTATATATTGTTGCTCTGTGAAAAAAATTTTAAAAAAAAGCAAAGCACAATTCTCTTAAAAATTAATTGCTAAGCATTTAAAAAAACTTTTAAATCGGTTAAGAAATACGACCTGTGGGCGATTATGAACAGTAAATTCCTATTCCAGGCCACTGTGCGACGAGCCTGCTTGAATCTTTTCCTCGATTGTTTGCTGAGGAATGACTCGAGCCCTGAGGAATTTGATGACGTCTCTTTCAAGCTACAGTTCTCCCATAGAATATATCGCCTAGAGAGCGCGTTTACAGCATCACTTTCGGCTCACTCGGGATTCACTTTCAGTTTTTGGGAAATACAAAAGGTGTCGGTAAGGTAGGAATATGATCACGTGACCCACTTATAACATGGCCTTAAGAGTACACTTTTCCTTGATTTTTTACGACTTTGCAGTTTACAACAGATATGGATTTCAAACATGTGTAATTAATTTTAAAAAAAACTGAGCTTTGTATCGAAAAAGTACAAAAATCTTTGGATTCGTTTCGGAAATATCTCGGTGTGCATTTTATGTTTTTTTTTTTCAAACAATTTTTTTAGCAATTACGCTATTTTTAATTTTTCTGGAATGACCAAAAACAAAGTATGTATTGAATCGAAAAACTAAGTGCACCATTGAGTATTCTAAAATTACGTCATACTCGGTCGATAATGTCGAAATCTGAAAGGATATACGACTTGGTGGACTGCAAAGCATTGATTACATAAGAGTTTGACTAAAATTAGTTTTTGTAGACGAAGGTAAGTGAACAATCGTAATATGGGTTCTTCTTAGATAGAAAACCCGTTTCTTTAATTATTGTTAGATATTAGGGAAGTGTGCGATTTGGACAATCCACCAGAAGAAATATAATTTTCTGTGATTAAGTTGCCTTGTTGTGATATTTGGCGGTTAAAATGTCTAATTTTAGTAGAGCTTTAACGTCTGTTTTTCAAAGATTTCAAGAGTTTTTTCTTGCTTGCCATTCTTTAAGGCAACTAAAACTGTCTTTAAATCTTAAAAAAATGACTTTTATATTTGTAAACCTTTTTGAATCATTTCTAAATCCATTAAAAAGAAACTTTAGAATATTCCCAAGTCCCTAGGAATTCCTTGAAATCACTTGAACTTTTAGGTACCCCTAAAGATTTCTTGAAAATCTTTAACAACCTCCAAAGTTTTTTAAACTCCCTTCAACTTCTTTGAAATAATTAAATAAATTTTCCGCGCTGCTAGTGTTCTAAGCAGTCCTGATTGTTAAAGATTGGTCCGGTTATAGCTCTATCATTCGAGGCTCTTCTTGATAGACTCCGTTATGTACTTTCTCATTCCGGGCCAATAAAATCGATTATATATCCTCTTTAAAGTGCGTGCAATGCCGCTTTGTCCTGCTGCGGGTGCATCATGGTACTTATGTATAATACGCTCCCTAGCGCACTTTGCTACAACCCATTGTGCAGCTTCGGCATCTTCATTCTCAACATACCTGTAGAGTAATCCGTCTGACATAATGTAGCCTATAGTCATCCAGTTGGCCAGATCAGGTTTTTCGGTTTTTTTAAAGCTATTGATTATTCAATTTACGTCCGGATCCGATAATTATTCATTCGCAGGCTTTGAATCGAGCCAGTTGGGAGGCTGATACTGACCAAGCACATCCCACATTTATCCTGATCGTAATATTCACCCGGCGGTCGTGAGAATCTGTCTGCGAGAACATTACGTTTTTCCGGTTTATAAAAAATTTTCAAATTAAATAGTAACAACAAAAGCGCGCACCGAGCCAAACGTCTTGTAGGTGTGTTTCAAGTCATCAACCAGCAAAGTGCCTGGTGACCCATACTCACTGTAATTTCAGCGTCCTCAATGTTTCCATGGAACTTGTCGCAGACCAGATGACTGAAAGCTCTTCTCTTTCGTTTGTGCCGTCGTTTTGCTCAGCTGAGGCGAGTAGACGGCTGGCGTATTTAATGGGCCTCTCATTCTCTCCCTTCCCCTGCAAGAAAGTTGCTACGAGTGCGTAGCAACTTGCGATGATGCAAAGCATGTATGGACGTTTGTCATCCGCCTGTTTCAGGATAGGTGCAGTGGTAAAGGCCATTTTCAATTGTTCGAAGGCATGCTACTGCTCACTAAACCATTCCCACTTGGCATTGTTGTTGGTCAGCATGGTTAATGGTCGTGCGATATCCGAAAAATTTGGTAAGAATTGACGGAACCAAGAAAAAGTCTGCAGAACACTAATAAGATGTTTAACGTTTCGGGGTGGCTTCATGTTTACAAATTCTTTTATTTTCTCTAGGTCAGCTTGTGTACCTTTTGCTGTTATGATGTAACCTAAATATTTTACTTCTGATTTTACGAACGTACACTTAGTCCTGTTTGCGTCTAGTTTAAATAAACGCAATCGCTCAAATACTTCTTGCAGATCGCGTAAATGATTATCTAAGTCCTCTGATATCAGTATCATGTCATCAATGTACGCTAGGTCTACTATGGTTTTAGGAACATTTCGGAAATGGTCTGTTCACCTCTGGAATGTCGCTCCAGAGTTTGGCAGACCAAAAGGCATTCGCTTGAATCTAAATTTCCCAAAGGGCGTGACAAAGGTCACAAACAATTTTCTCTTAGTGGAGTGTAGAAGGTTTGTTCGATTCTTGGCATGGTATAAGGGTCACGTTTTTTATGGCATTCAGGCGTCTATAATTTACATGAACTCCAACGGCTCCGTCTTTTTACGTCGTGTTGCGCGGTTTATGTACTGGGGTGTCCTGAAGACGTCTTCCCTTGCTTTCGCCGATGTTTTTTACGCTCATTAAACGATTGTCCGAAATTTTTACAGAATCTGCATCGCGGTCCCGTTTTTGTGTCTTTTGACTCTTTTGATTCTTTTGCGTCGTAGGAACCCGATGAAGAAGCAGTCTTAAAATCGTTTACTTTATTGCGCGCAACTTCTTTTCGAATACGATGTGCGGGTAATTGTTTAAAAAATGGTGAAAAAATGCACTTCGAGATATTTCCCAGAGAACTCCAGAGGCGTTTTTACTTTTTTGATATAACTCTCAATTTTTTGAAAAATAACGAATAGCGTGATTGTTCAACAAGTGGTTTGAGCAAAAAAACGAGGCTTAGTTTTTTTTTAAATTAATTACAGAAGTTTAAAATTTATATCTGAGATAAACTTTGACGTTGAGATTTTTTCAGATTTTTCGACACACTAATACAGCATTTCAAAATATTTAAAGTGATATCTTAAGTTAAACCGTTAATACTAGGACAGATGAGAAAAGCTAACTTGCTTAAACAAAGAACAATATATTATTAAATTTCACTCATATTATTAGAAATATTTCTTGTAAGCTCCACGCTTGCCGTTCAGTTGATTATTTAATTTAAAAAGTTATTCAAAGTAGTTGATTGCAACTTCTAATTACAACCTCTAACCTCAAAACTTGCTAACTCTCTATGTAAGTAATTTGATAGTAACTCATATATTTAATTTTTTAATAATATAAGTAAGTATGCATTCAAGTGTAATATTATAGATTAATATTGTATATTATAATTATTAATAAGATTAATATTATCTATTTACTTGCAAATTAAACTGCTTGGTTGTAAAGTTTGATTTGAAGTTCATCCTAATTAAATTCAATACACCAATTTAAAAAAGTGTTCAAACTATTCCCATTATTTCTTGGTTCATATTTTATTATTTGGTTAAAATTTGATTTAAAAATAAATTTTTAATAATATCTCGTTTATTTTTTTTTTAATTCGTCTTTTTAGTTCGAAGATTTATCTTTTTACCTATAAATTTCACCTTTCTTAAGCAAAAATGCGATTGATTGTTTAAAAATGAATCTGTTTCACTTGAGGATTCAACAGTTTCATTGAAAATTCGTTTATTTTTTAATTAATTCAACTGCTTTCAATTTTTAATTATGTAATTTCTTTAAACAAATTTAATTTAAAAAATACATTAATTAGGCATTTTTCTACAAAAAAACTATTTTTTTTTATGGCAACTTTTGTAATTAGAAAATCGAAAAAAAAATTACCCTCGACAGATAGCGGCGAGAAATGCATTTGGTCAGTTGAAATTAATCGAAAAGTTATAAATTTGTCTAAAGTTTTTATGAGGTTCCTGTGGATAAAGGTAGACATAGAAAAAAACCGAATATTTCTGTCTAGAAATTCCTGATTAATGTATTTGTTAAAAAAAATGTGTGTGTAGGTTTTATAAAAAAAGCCATTATAATAAACTGTTCGCCTTTTTGAATACTATAAATATCCGTCTACAGACACATAGAGAGACAGACACATTCGCAAAAACCTATTTTTCGGATTCAGGGGGTCTCAAAACGTAGACATGCGGTAAAAACTGGGGGGGGGGGGGCAAGTTTTACACAAATCCAAAAGTTTCTCTGATGTGAATGTAAAAATATAAAAAAAAATGAGAGTAACATTTACTAATTATTTATAAAAAGAAAATGTCATGAAAATATGTAGTTTAATATAAATAAAATTCAATTTTTAGATACATTTTGAAAGCAGTTCGAACTTCATATTTTTATGATTTATTTTGCTTATATTATCGAGTATATTATTTGCCAAAGTTAAAAAAAAATTATTTTTTTTTTGAATTTATTAATGTAGCTAATGAAAAAATTATTAACATTTAAGACCGCAATGAGAAAATTATGTAAAACATGTACATGATCAGAAAAATTAATAGAAAATATATTAGTTATATCCAATATAAATATAATAATAATTCAAAAAATATGTAAGATTACAACTCAAGTTTTGTAGTAAAGAATCTTTGCACCTTTAGAATCTTGAGAATTTCAATTTTTGAAGGACATATTTTTAAAAAGTAATAGCAATTGTAATTAACATTTTTGAGGAAATAATTTGGTAAAAAGTCAAAGACAAGTCTGATGAATGAAAAAACAGATATATTATTATTTAATATAATGTATATATTTACTTTAATTGAATCGAACACCATATATACATTTATAGAGTTTAAGAAAACACATGGCGCAGATTCAGATTTGTCTCTTCTATTTGTTTATTAATAATTTTTCCACTCAAAGTATGAAAAAACTAAAATTCTGTGCATAAAAATTTTTTTACGCTTTAATAACTAATCAGGAAAACTTTATATTCTCTCAAATAAATGTTTATGTACTCATATAATACAAATAATTTGTTTATCATTCCATTTATTTGTTATTAACCAATTTTATGAAAAAATTGACAAATAGTCTTATAATTGGTGAATAAAATTTTTTTTAAATAAAAGTGTTTCACATTAATGGAGGAATGACATTTTTATAACAAAACTAATTCAGAAGTTTATAATAAACATTGTTATTCACCATTCTTGTGGCAAAATATTAGAATTTGAGATTTTTCAAACTATAATTTCCTAAAAGCGCTAAAACCACTTTAGGTATTCCTAAAAATGTTTATTTTTAACTTCTTAAATATTTATGTAACTAGTAGTCATTCGTTTAATAAGTTAAAACATTTCCAGTACAAAAAAAAAATTCTATGCAAAAGGGTAAATATTTTTTATTTACTTATTATTAGTCTGCTTAAAAAAATTAAAATTGTTATATTTTATCAAACATTATTAAATATTTCTTACTTTAAGGAATACCTAAAATAGTTCTGACGATTGAAGGAAATTATAATTTGAAATATCTCCGATTCTAATATTTTTCCACAAGAATTGTTTATAACAATGGTTTGTATGAATTTTTAAATTAGTTTTGTTATCAAATGTCACTTCTATATTGAAGTAAAGCACTTTTAACAAAAAAATTTTGCCGATAATAAGACTATTGAAATTATTTCCTTAAAAATTTTAATTACAATTACCATTAGTTATTAAAAATATTTCCTTCAAAACTTGAATATGTTAAGATTCTAAAGGTACAAAGATTCTTTAAAATAAAATTTAGTGGTAGTCTTACATATTTTAATTATCAAAACAAACAAAATATGAATTTTCAACAAAAAATGTAAAATTTTAATAATAAGAATCAATTTTCTATAAAAATGAATCAATTATTAACAAAGTACATGACTTTTCAACAGAATATTGAGAACTTAATTAAAGAATGATGTATTTTGAACGACAAAGAATGGAATAGTTAAGCTCATATTTTAAAACTTGATATTTAATAAATAATTGCGAATTTTCAACAAATAAATTCAATTTTTTAACTGAAGTATCATTTTTCCAAAAAAAAGTTTTATAGTTGTTATACAATTATTGCGTTTCTACATTCCATATATCCTCATTGTCCAGATTTGAAGGATAGAAAATAAATATTTTACTTATATTTATTTTGAAAATTACAAAATTTCATTTTGATGTGTTGAAATTTAATCATTTTTTGTTCAAACGTTCACAAATTAAAAAATGTTATATCTAATTGGAGAGTCTCTTTATTGAATTATTGCACTTTTTAGATAGATAAACGTTTATTTTTCGGCCTGATGGCCTTAAAAAATTGACTTGCTTAAACTTCAATTTTTTTATAAAATTTTCTTACAACTACGTCTTACAAAGTACCATCCATGCACACCTTACAACTAATCCGCTCGCTCCTATAACCTAACCTTCTTCGCTGCACTTTGCCTCGCCTCGCACGCATTTCGCTTTTTTATCGCTATGCCTGGCATTACCAGCCTCTGTCTCCGCGGCTCATACCTAATACTTAACTACTATTTACAATATTTAAATTTCCCTTACATCTACTTCCTCTCCTATTTACAATCTTTCCTTCTCCATTCCTCTTCCTCCTTCCTTCTCTTCTTCTCTATCTGACTCAACACCCCCATCACACATACGACAGCCCTTTTGTCTCCCCTCTCATGCAACAATACCTCCATGCTTATCTTACTCCTTTCCACCTTTTCAGATTCCTCCAACCAATGCTCCAATTTTGCAACCCTCTTCCCGCAAAATTCAAACTTTCTCTTATCTTTAGAAAGCCAGAACCCATTATAATTCTCCATGCAACTGCACCTCATTCTCGCTATAAGTTTCTGACTTACTTGCTCTTCTTTCTCACACAATTATTGCAATCTCTCCCTTGGCATAATCCACACATAGTTTCAGTTATACCTAGACTCTCTTATTCTATCATCTCCTTCTGCCTTCTCCTTCTTTATGCCATTTTTTTAACCGACTCATGTACCTTCCTTCCTCGTGCATCATGCTAACTTCATCCATCTGCAATCCATTCGTTCTAAAATACCTTTCCCTTTCCACCTTCATCTTTGCACCACTACGTCTGTTCCCCTTGTCGCACCAACACTCCCTGACCAATTTACTTCCCGCCGCTTCCAAAATTTTCTCCTCATATTTACACGCTCGACTTCCTGTTATAATCGCTAAACTCGTTCTTGCAGTCTCCCTGCTGACCTTATTTACTTCCTCACTTACCTTCCAACCACACCCCTCCACTCCGTAAAATAAGCCACTCATCACTAGCGAATCAAACAAGTTCATTCGCCTATCAAAATCATCTGCGATAAACCTCTTTCCCAGCCCCAACACCTGCCTAATCACCACATTTGCCCTTCTCACCCTATCTTTTATGTGACCATCCACTCCCCTATTCCTTCGAAACAGGAAACCCAGGTACACAAACTCTTTCACCTTCTGTACCACTTTTCCCTTCTACTTCCACTCCCCTCCCCTATCTCTCCCACCTCTTTACCTGAACACCATAACCTTCAACTTGTCCGCATTTAACTCTAACCTATTTTTGTCCAAGTATCTTTTTAACCTCTTCATCATCTCCTTTAAAGCCTTTTCGCTCTTTGCCTCCCACAACCTCCCCCCCGTCCACTGAAGGGAACGCGTTCTGTAGATCTACAACAAAACTCGTACACTTTGGCTCCTTGCGCAGCCTATCTGCTAACACCATCGCGTATATTTTGTACAAAGGTTTCATGAGCGTAATTCCTCTATAATTTGCCTGCCTCTCCCTATACCCTTTCTTATACAGTCAACCCCTCTCTCCACTCTTTTAGGAATCCCTCCCCCACCATACCTTTTTCACTACCCCCTTTAGCCTCTGCCTTACTTCTTGTGTGCCAAATAGCCACGCTTCGTTCTCTAACCGGTCCATCCCTACTGCCTTCGATTTTTTCAACTTCCCTATTTGCTTCTCTATCTCCTCGTGCTTCAGCTTCTCCTCGTCTACCTCTCTGTTTCTTCTAATCCCCTCATCTCTCTTTCAAGTATCTAACCTCTGAAATGAATCCTTAAAAAATTTCCTGCATTCGTCGCTCCCTATCTTCTCACTTATACCCACCCTACGTTTCCTAAACCTTTTAATTATCTTTCATACGCCCCCTGATGTCTTAACACTTCTCAGCTTCTCTTCCAGCTCTTTTTCTTTCTTCTGCTCTTTCTTCTTACACATCGCCTTAAATATCTACCTTATTTCTACGTACTCCTCCCTTTTCGCGGTTTCTTCCTTCCACTTCCTGTACTTCTTTTTCACCTTTCTCGTCATCATTTCACATTCCCTATCGCACCACGGTTCTACCATTCCTTTCTTTTTCTTCCTAAATACCTTGTTTTGCACATAACAATTCACTTTCTCTCGTAGATCCTCCTATATCTCGTCCACGGACTCCCTCTCAAAGCTTACGTTGCCCAACTGCTCCTGATACTTCTCTATCGCCTCGCTCGCCCATGACAACCTCTCCCAGAACGACCCGTCTTGCCCATCCTGCCTTTCGCCAGCCTACGCCTGTATCCACAAACTCAATGCCTGATGATCTGATACCACACTTTCTTCTACTGCGAATTTCTCTATCTCCTCCCACTCTTGCATATTCATAATCACATAGTGTATCAACGACACATCCCTTTTACTGACACACGTGTATTCTCCCTCTTTGTCCTCTTTTACCATACCATTCGGAACCACCCACCCTTTCTCCTCTATCTAGTCCCTTAGAATCTGCCCCTTTTCATTGATTATCTCATTCTTTGATTTTTTTCAAAGCTCTCCCCTTCCTGGTACAGGCCCCCTTCCTGCCCAATTCTCGCATTAAAGTCTCCCCCCAGTACCACCATACCCTCATCTCTCTCTCTCCTAGTAAGTTTTCTATCCATTTCTTTAATCCTTTCACTTTCATCCTTATCGTACACAGTCACAAACTTATACATTACCCCTCCTATTTTTACAGCCCTCATTTGCACGCCCTCCCCCTCTTCCTCTCCATTAACTCCTTTCTCTAATCCACCCTTAACCCCTGTTATAATTCCCCCACTAGCCCTTTCTTTTCTTTTTACTTTGACCGCCTCCTGTAGCCTCCACCTATACCCCGCTGGCAACTTTTGTTCTACTCTATCCCATTTCTTTCTCTCTACCCACGTCTCTAACAGTCCAATGACATCAAATTCCTGAGTATACCTCCAGAAATCCTCATCGTTTTTTTTTACCACTGCTACGTTCCAGCACAACGTCCTTAACGCTCCTCCACCCTGCTTTACTCCCACCCACCCCTACTTCCCCCGAAACGAATTCTCCTGCTCGTCCTTCAACACCTCCTTCTCCTCGTCCCATACCCACATTTTCTCGTCTATTTTTATTTTCCAATACCCTACCCATCGTTGCTGTCCCTTCGGTCCTCTTCTTCCTAGCCCTGTCATTTAGCATTCTCTGAACATACCTCTTCTTCCTCGTCTGATCTTGATCGATAAAAATCTTATTGCCCTTTACCTTATTTTTATTACGCATTACCCCCAATTTTTCTTACCAGCTCTCCAATTCCACCGCCAGCACTTCATTCTACTTTCTGCCCTCCATCCTAACTTTACCTACCTTAACTCAACCCATTTTATGCTCGGTAGCAGCGCTTTCACCCCCTCCCTTTCTTCCCCGCTCTTTAGCTTCAATCCTCTTACCACTATATCATTTCTCCTACCTGCCTTCTCTCTTCTCTACATTCCCATATACATTGCCCTTATCATTTCCCTACCCGCTCTCTCGTCCTTTTCATTCCTACGCTCTCACACTTTCTTTTCTATCATGATCTCCACTGTCTCCAAAATACCTTGCTTCTCGCCCTCCTTCCTGTCCACTGCTTCTATTCCCGACCTGCCCATCTTCTTCCATCTCCTTTATTTTATCCTCTTTTTCCTTCCTTTCAGACACCAACTCCCTCTGCAAATTTTCTACTTTCCCCTTCACTGCCGCCAACAGATGTGTCTTCAGGCTTCTGCCGCTTCCCGCCCTAAAATTTTAGTTTCTTTGCCTTATTTCACCTCTCAAATCCCCTTCAGCCACTTTATCATCACCCCTAACATCTCCCATCACTACAAAAATCACCCTTGCCCGCCATAAAGGCCCCAAAACCTAAACACAAAACTACCCCGCTCCCTTGCAAACCAAACCTTACTTTCCCTATTTAGCCAAATCCCACCCCCTAACTACAATGTAAATTTATTTCTATCTTCCCAATATACCCCTCAAAACCGTACTCACCTCCTAGACTTGCACCCTCACACTCCACTCACAGCCTCTACACAAAGATTGAATTCATATTAATAAAACTTTTCGAGTTATTGAAAGTTTACACAAGATAATACCTTGAAAAAAGGTAAAACCTTAACAAAAACCAATATTTTTATTTTTTCTTAAAATTTATCTTCTTAGGATAAAATGAAAACATTTTTTTTCCCCATTTTTGAAAAATTATAAATTATCCAAAAAATTATAATAAATATTATTGTACTATTAATAAAACATTAACTATCATTAAAATAACTATTATAATTACATTTTTCGAATTATCAGAAGTGTCAAGAAATATCGAAAAGATAAAAGTAGGCTATTAGAAATAATGTTACCTTCGGTTTCTAAAAATAAGACGTGATTTTGAAAAACGTGGAGTCATAAATGAATTACCTTGCATCAGAACAATATAAAACAAAAGGTGTGTGTTTGAATATTTTGATTAATGGAATAAATAGATAATCTAATACAAAATAGTACATTTAATGAAAAATATTTTCATCACATAAATTAATTATTAATTATATCCGCCAAGGACGCGTTCGGGACAATAGAAAATTCCCGATATTGAATAAAAAAAAAGTTTTTTATTCAGCATTATTTATTAAAAACACATTACTTCATTATTTTGAACAAATACAATTTTTTTCATGGTGAGTACTATCTAAATTATCGTTGTTTAAAATGTGAACTCTACGTTCGAAAAAATACATTTAACATCCAAGAATTTAATTTAAAATAAAAAACCATTTGTTTGGACTAAATACTACATTAAAAAGTTTTTGTTAATTATTTTAAAATTAGATACAGAAGTTTTGAAAAATTTGTTAAAAGAATTTAAAATTATAAATAATTTTAAAGGAAAATATAATAAAAAATTAAGATTGTTGTTGATTTTAAAAATACGCATAATCTTTTCAACAATTTTGAAGAGATTCAAGAGAATTGAATTTTTTGATATTGCTACAAAAATTTTAAATAACCCTTGAAATAAAAAAATGTGAATTTTGTGATCCACGTTTTTTTTTCCTATCGCCTGCTATAAATATGCTCATATTTTTATTTATTTATTTATATATTTATTTATGCTCATATTTTTATTTTTTTTATTTTATTGTAAACCCGATAATATTTTCGAAACAAATTGTTTCGTTTTAAAAAATTTATAGCTATATATGAATATAAATTTTTAGCTTTCTTGGAAAAAATTGAAAGCGGTTTTGAAGAAATCAGATATTCCTAAAATGGATATGGAAAATTTCGAGTGAATTTTTTTAATTTTTTAGAATTTTCGAAAGTATAAGAAAAATTTGGTTCATCTTAAAACCTTTTGTTGTTTGAATTGACATGAATTATTCCTCAAATTGTCCTAAAATCTCTGAGATTCTTTTTTTACAATGTCGTCATTTTTTCCAAGTTTAAAATTATTTTTTATTTTTTGATCAACAATTCTAAGCACTTTGAAAACAATTTAAATTATCCTAAAAAATTTTAGCAAAATCTTTAAACGATAAACAATTGTATCGGTTATTCTTTCAAACATTTGAAGATTGTTTTAAAATATTTTCAAATATTTTTGTAAAGTTAATTTAAACAGGATTATTTTATATTTTTCTAGGAATATGAAAAAAATCCAATTCTCTTGAATCTTTTATAAATTGTTGAAAAGCTTCTTCATATAACTTGAAATTATTTCAAAAATGTTTTCGGAACTTGTGCATAATATTTTCCAATGGTTAAAACAATTTTTAAGTTTGAAAAGAAAACTTCACCAACTAATGAATTTAACCCAAAATCTTCTTAATTTCTTTTAGCATCGTAAACTACAAATTTTGAACAAGATAAGAGAAACCTGAACCGAATAAATTAATTTTTAACTAATTGTCAAAAAAGTAAAATTTTTATAATTGAAGATATTTCAGAAAAAATTTATGTTTCCAACTAAAAAAGTGGATTTTGAAATGTAATGATGAATCTTTGACCAAGAAAAACTAATTTTTGAAAAAGTAGTTTAATTTTTCAGCCTAGCTAGGCCTATTAAAAATATTTCACTTGTCATCCCAAATTTCGGGACGAAGAGACACTTCGCATTTCAAAATAAATAATGGAATTTTGAACCCAATTAATGAATTCGACTTTGCTTATGGTAAAATAACTAATTAACTAATAAAAAAATTTTTAAATACCGGAAATTTTCAAAAATTTTCAAATTTACCAAAACTTTTAATATTACCAGTAACTCCAAAAAATTCTAAAACAATCAGAAAATCAAAATATCTGAAATTAAAAAATTTCTAATAATTTTGTAAAATGACCAAAACGAGAGTATGACTGTGTTAAATTATTGAATTGTGAAAGATTATTCAAATTGTTGTAATTTCAAATGTAATTAAGTATTTTTTTCTACCGTTTGCTATACATATTTTTCGTTTTTTTTTTTCATTTTTAAACAATTTTATTTTACTCTAAATCCGATAAAATTTTCAAACGAATTGTTATGTACCATACGATTTTCAAACTATATATAAATATAAGTTTTCTAGATTTCTTCAAAAAAATTTAAACTATTTCAGAATTTTTCGGATTATTCGTCTAATGGTCTTAAAATCTGCCTGGCTCTTTTTTAAACATTTTGGCATTCTGTTCAAATTTTTAATATTTTTTTTCATAACAAGCGTTTTTTAAACAATTTAAATTCTTTAAAATTCTTTAAACGAGAAAAATTGCTGCAATTGTTTTTTTAAGAACTTAGTAACTATTTTGAAATATTTTTAAAACTTCCACGTTTAATTTTTTTTTAAGCTTTCACAACAAATAACTTTTATTTCTGTTTGAAAATTATACAAATATTTAAAAATTTAAACAATTCCTTTAAAATGTTTCAAACTCTTTTGAAATACATACTTTGAATTTATATTTCAAAGGAAAAATTTATTTTATGTCTCCCTAAGAATCTTAAAAAAATGACGGCATTCTTGAAATCCATATTTTTATTTAAGAATTCAACTCTTTAAATTTGTAATTAAAAATTCATGAATTTGGTTAACAATTTAAAATAAGTATTTTATTTAAAAACTTTTTAAAGTGCAAATTGATTTATTTGTTAGGAAATTTTAATATGTTGATAAAAATGTATGGATCATGTTGAAAGTTCATCTGTGTGGGTGCATAGCTAATATTGTTGAATAAAAATTTATCTTTTTAGTTGAAAATGTACCTTCTTCTGTTAAAAATTGGAAGAATTTTTAAGAGTCTTTTTTTATTTAAAAAGTAACTTTTTGATGAATAAAAAATTAACTTTTCTTAAATGTTTAGCATTTGGAATATGCGATATAATCAAATTTCTAAAATTTTTAAAGTTTGAACAATATTCAAGATGTTTTACTTAATTATTTCATTATCTAGTCTATTATTTGTAAAATCTAATATTATAAATATGTTTTTTGACAAAAAGATCCTCCTCTTTATTAGCATTATTTTGCCATACAATAAACTGAACTTCTCATATTCTCGAAAATATCTCGACAGGAAAAAATTCACAACTCATTTTCGGAAATAATACAATTTTATCACGCAATAAGGATTTTTATTTTTACGAATTTAAATCAAACTTTGTTATATTACGTTGAATAATTTTAAGAAAATATATTTAATTGATGATATTGCAAAAATAAAAATACAAATAATACAATTTTTAATAAACTCGAAAAACTATTGTATACCTTTTATAATTTTTAACTCAATTTTATAATTATGTTACTAAATTTTTTTGAAAAATATAAATATTGTATGGGTTATTTGAATTCTTTTTAAAAACAAACAAATCAGTTGAAATTCTTATTATTAATAATAATTTCAATTATGTAATTATATTTTATTATTTATCGTTATTTCAATTTTTTAATACAATTTATAAATTGTCTTTTCGATTAAACAAAAGAATCTATAAACGTTCCAAAAATATAAATTCTACCTGAACCAATGCAAAACTCTTCTACCACGTCAATTTTCGAAAACATAAATAAGACAAAACACATTTTTTCCCATGTTTTAAAAAACAATTGAAAATACGAGAAGGCTCGTTTTTTCGAAAACTTTCGTCTTAATTATCAAACGTTATTTGTATCATTAAAATCGGTCAAATCCTTTTAAAAAATTATTAACACTGACAAGTTTTTTGCTTGTTGGCCATGTTACAATATAAAATTCTTTTAAAAAAATATCCACTTCTAGCTCAAAACTTCTTGAAATTTAAAAGTTCCTTCTTTCAACTTAGAATTTTAATTTGCTTTATAAAGTTTCAGTTTTAACTTCGAATTTTTTCAAATTTTCTGTTTCAGCTTAGTATTTATTTGAATTTAAAATGCCCGTTTTCGAGATCGAATTTGAATGTTTTTTGTAATTCTCTTCTCCATGAAAAATTTTAATTCGTTTCAAAAATTTTCGGTTCCATCTTGGAATTCAATAACATTTACAAATTTTCTGTTTCAGCTCGGAATTTATTTATATTAAAAATTTCCGTTTGCAAGTCCGAATTATATTTTTTTTCCATTTTTTGGCATCTTTGAAAAACAATGTAGGACTCGAGAAAGCTAATTTTTCCAAAAACTTCAGTCTTAATTATAAAACGTTATTTGTACAATTGAAATTTATCGAATACTTGAAAATGAAATTTTTGACAGCGACAAGTTTTTTGCTTGTTGGCCAGGTTGCAATTTAAAATTCTTTAAAAAATATCAACTTTAAGCTCAAAACTTCTTAAAATTTAAAAGTTCTTTCTTTCAACTTAGAATTTCAATTCGTTCTGAAAATGTCCAGTTCCATCATGGAATATTTAATATAAAAAAAATTCTGTTTCAGCTCATTATTTATTAAGGTTTGAAATTCCCAATTCCAAGTCCGAATTATATTCTTTTTTAAAATCCTCTTCTCCATACAAAAATTTAAATTTTTTTTCCAAAATTCTGGGATATATTCCGAGAAATGATTTAAAACCAGTTCCAACTTTGAATTTTTTAACATTTACAAATTTTCGGTTTCAGCTCAGAATTGAATTAGATTTCAACTTTCTGTTTCCAAGTCCGAATTTTAATTAAAAAAATTTTTTTTTTATTCAAAAATACCGGGTTGTATTTCAAGAAATAATCGCTCGATAATATATAAAACTCGCGCTACGCGCTGGTACTTTGTGCATATACTTTTTGAAACTGAAGGTGAAAGAATCAACGATAGTAATTTGTTGATTGTGAATTCTCTTTTGTTAAAGCTCCTTTGGCTTTAACTAACACATCCTCATCACGTATCTCATGCTTTACACTTGAGTTCATCT
>NC_046663.1:26540193-26540718 GCF_010883055.1 Belonocnema kinseyi
TTGAAAATGCATTTATATATTTAAGAATCTTTGTAATACTGTGAAATTTTTTAACGACAAAATGTAACGTTTGTATTTTTTATTATTTTGTATGCTGCCAAAATTAAAATTTTTGATTTATCAAGAAAATTTAGAAAGTTGTTATGATAATCTTCGAGGGCATTTAGAAATTAAACTTTTCCTTTTCTTGCCATTCTTTCATATCGTCCCTTATTTAGCTTAAAAGATTAATTTTCGTGTGTTTTTTGAAATTTTGTAAATGCTATAACTCTAAGAATTTTTAATTTCATAAAATTATTCATGAGGAAAAATTGCTCGACTTTCTAAATACTACAAATAACCGTACAGAGAACTCTTGAATTTTGAGAAAAGTGGTCTCGAAAATATTCAAAATGCGCACACTTTTTGCATTTCCATCAAAAATGGCTGGCTGACGAACTTATCCTTCAGTTTAGGACACTAAAATTTTTCGGATTCAGGGGGTCTCAAAACGTCGACATTTGACAAAAACTGGGGGGGGGGGGG
>NC_046663.1:26540729-26543626 GCF_010883055.1 Belonocnema kinseyi
GAGAGTTAAATTTTACAAAAATGTGAAAAAGAGTAAAATTCCATAATTCTTTTAAATTGCCACGATTTTGCTTTAAATATTTTAAAACCCGTGAAAATGTATCGACGATTCTGAACTGTTATCAGTTATTTAAATAAATAATAGTAAGAATTTATAATTATAATAATTGAACAATTAGTATTTTTATTTTTATTTTTATTTGAACTATGATGAAAAAGAAAAATTAAACAGATGTGTTTTACAGGTCTAATGCGCAACTGTTGGTTCTTGCGCTTCGCGCTTAATTACGTATTTACCTCGCGCTACGCGCTCGGTCTTTATATTTTCGCACATTCTTGCGTAAACGTTTTAAAATTAAGACTCAAATCATCCACCACTGTAATTTTGTAATTGTGAATTCTCTTTCGTTAAAAAAGAGTTTGACCGCACCTACTTTTGTTAAAGCTCTTTCGGCTTTAACGAACACATTCTCATCACATATCTAGTGCTTCGCACTCGATTTTATCCAACATTTAAACTTTTCTACATTGTACACAACACTTTTATATCAATTATAATACATTTTTTATGTAACTCTGCCTGGGATTACTTATTAAAAAATTTCAAAATAAAAAGCAAACTGCATTTATCATGATTATTTTTGCATTTGTTTCTTATTTTGATTTAAATTGTATTCTAAGCTGCTCTATAACATGCATCATTTTAATAAATGTATATCATTACAATTCATAATATGCATACAAATTAAATCATACTAATTCTTATGTCCTTGTTTTTATAATTTTTTATTTTTTATGTTGTTTTTTATGAATAAATAAAAACTACTGCGCATCTGCATAGAGTCTAATACAGAAAAATATACAGGATTCTACGTAGGAGCCTATGTCTTCTTTCGTCTTGTCTGTGCTTTTTCAAATATTTAATTTTTTTATTTTTAATCTTATTATTTACGCAAAAAAAAATCTACTCATCCTATCGAAAAATGATTGATAATAAATTGATAGATCTTTTTAGGCGAACAACTTTTGTCTGTTAATTTTAGTGTATACCTTGTGTCGTTTTTTCAAAAAAAATTAACATTTTTATTTTGAATGTTATTTTTTACGACTGAAACAAAAACTACGTGTCTTATCAAAAATTACAGCTCTTTTTTAGATAAACAAGTTTTGTCTCATTTTTTTTCGTAACTTGTGTCGAAAAGTGATTCATTATGAATTTGTAGTTTTTTCCAGTGCGTCTAATTTGAGCTTTTTCATTTTTTTCGCATCTTGCATAGTTTAACCAAAGAATGGAATTTGTGGATTTTTAATTTTTTTGGTCAGGATCAAATTTGGAATGTCCAACTTTTCGACCAAATTAAAAAAGTTGTTATCATAATCCTGTAGGACCGTCAAAAAGGAAAGTTTTTCTTCTTCTATCATATCATATCATGTTTTGCTTGGCTTAAAATGTTCATTTTAGTTTTTTTTTATTTTTAAAATGCCCTAACTCTGATGATTTTCTATATATAGAAAAAAATCATGGGAATAAATTGTTTGAGTTTTTGAGTTCTATGAAAAACCGCACATCGAATTTTCAAATCTTGAAAAAATGTGGTTTCAAAAATGTTTGTTACGATCAAATTTGGAATATTCAACTTTTTAACCAAATTAAAAAATGTTATCTTGATCTTGTGAAGATTTCGAAAAGCAACTTTTTTTTTCTTGACTTTTTTTCGTATCATGCGTTCTTGGGCTTAAAATGTTCATTTTAATTTGTTTTTTTGGATTTTGAAAATGCTCTAACTCTGGTAATTTTTGATATTAAAAAAAAGTCATAAGGATAAATTGTTTAACTTTTTGAATACTATAAATAACTGCACAGAGAATTTTGTAATTTTCAAAAAATTGGTCTGAAATATATTCAAAATGTGCCAACTTTTTGAAATTGCATCCAAAATGGCTGGCTAACGAACTTGACCTTTAGTTTAGGACCCTAAAGGAGTGTGCCAAAGGGCAATCTAATAGATTAATTTTTTTGAAAGTTACTGTGTTCACAGAGAGACAGACAGACATACAGACATACAGACATACAGACACATTCGTAAAAACCTGTTTTTCGGTTTCAGAGGGTCTCAAAACGTGGACATTTGATAAAAAAATGGGGGGGGGGGTCAAATTTGACAAAAATCTAATACCTTCTCTGATGAGAATGTGATAATTATTAAATGCCTGCATGTTTTAAAATAGCTTTATTATTATTTTTTTAATATACAGCAAATCCAATTGAAATAACTAAGAATTCAACAAAAAATTGAATATTTTTCAAAAAGCATGACTTTTTAATAAATAAATTTTAACAGTTTAATTATTATTGATGAAAAAATTAGTTTTGAAACAAATTTATAAAAATATATTTAAATTTAAGAAAGCAAGAGAATTTTTAACAAAAAACATTAATGTTCAACCTAAAAAAATAATTTTCTGACAGAAAAGCTAATTTTTCCAGAAGAATTCAAGATAGAAGAATTTAGCGTTAGAAGACTAATTATCAATAAAAAATGAAATAGTTGTATGTTAAGTTTAATTATATTTTTTCAACAAAAAAAAGAAAGAATTTTCTACAAAACGGTTTAATTTTCAACACAAAAAAAATTACAATAATCATTTTTCCTACAAAAATGGGTGCAGTTGTTATAACAAACAATAGACCAAATTATCAAAAAGAAAACAATAACATCTTGAATATTTTAATTAACCCTCCGTGGACCACGTGGGGTCTGGGCTGACCCCAAGCGCTCTATTTTTCGTCTACAATGGCGCCCTCTTGCATCTAGGTGCTGTGACCCCTAGTATCTTTCCACTTAGTTGTGCTTGAGACATCGGCAAGCTTGCATCGATCTCCGAGGTATGTAATCC
>NC_046663.1:26543726-26551788 GCF_010883055.1 Belonocnema kinseyi
TAAAATTATACAATACCGTATTTTTATTTTAACGTTATCTAATCAAAATCTATTAACTATTTAATATTGGAGCTATATTAATTGTAAATTTTACATAATTGAGTGATTGACAAGATTTATCTTTTCACGTTTTAGTTAGAATAATAATATTTTCATGATTTATATATGTGCAAATTATAAAGCTTGATAATATTATGTTTTACATGCTCATAATTTTTACAATAATATTATATTCATATTCATATTTTAAAATAATTTACAAATTTAAGATTAAGTATAATTTTAATAAATTTTAAATTGGTTTATTCAATGTTACAGGAATAATTTTTTTAATTTTATCTTAAAATTTAATTTTGTTAAATAATATAAAAGATTATTAAATTAATATATATATATACTCGTATATATATTGTGAAATCATTAAATTTAATAATAAAATATCAAAGTACATAAAGATTTTATTTAATTGTTTAATATGTAGTAATATAAATATGTTATTTCCTCTCAGATTATGAAATTAGATATTAAAATTATATTTTATGGTCTTTCTTTTGTAAAATGGTCAATTGATAATTAGCTAATTGACGTTTTCTGATTATTAAAGTAAATAAAGATTAAAACTTATTTCCTGAAATTGAAGTAACATAATTTAATTATTGACTTAAAGGTTCTATAATGGAATATTGAATATGATTTAAATAATAAAGGTTAATTTATATTTTCGATTATATTATTTCAATTAGAGAATTTTTCAAATGATTCTGATGTACTGAAATATGTATTTGCATTCGATTTTTCAAATCATATGGAAATACGTTTGTTTTTTTTCTGAAACTAGTATCAAAAGTTATCAATAAAACAAATTTACAAAAATTTTGTAAAATCCCGTAAAAAATTATTTTTTTAATCTAGATTTTTTGTTGACGAATCTGAAATATTCAAAAATCTTTTATAATTTTCTTCAAATTTTTAAGAAAGTTCTGAAGATTTTGAGCTTCATTTTTTTAATTTTCAATTATTTTTCAAAATTTCAAGAAAAATTGGATTCATATTAAAATATTTTTAGGAATTCAAGAGTCTTTCGATAGATTTAGAATATTTGAAACCTTGAAAGCATTTCCAAAGACTGATGGAATATTTATCATTTTTTCTGATATTATAAAAACCCTAAATATATTTCGAAAAGGCTAAAACTTTTCTAATAATTTGTACAATCCTGTAAAATAAAATTCATATTTTTTAAATATTCTACATTCTTTTTTTGGCATATCTGAAATATTTAAAAATCTTTCCTAATTGTCTCATGAACATTATAAAATTCATATAATTCTAAAAAAACTGCTGATACTTCATTGCTAATAATTTGAAAATGTGTGTACCTGAAAAAATATTAAAAAATCATTTTTGTGATACGTCAAAATATTTTTAAATATATTTCTATACCGCACTTCATCCTAAAAATATATTTTTATTTACAAAACGTCTATTAAGTTTTTAAAAATAATACAAAAAAATGTTACGTAATTGCAGTTAGGGTGTGGGAAGGTAAAAGGGTTTAAAATAACGTTACGTAATATTTGAACAAGAATATAAGTGTTCAGAAAATTTGAAAAAAGAAATTGTTATTACAAAATTGAGTAAATGATAAAAATGAGTATAAAAGTGAGCGCGCGCGTGCGCGGGCACATAATAGTCTAATGTTGTAAAAATCGCCTAAGCTTATGATATCATGGAAATTAAAAAATTCCTCACAATGGAAAATGTCAGTAAGAAAATTTCAAATAGAGAAAAATTTTTGAATAATGAAATTTTGGGTTAAGCCCAATTTCTACACATTAATACATACGATATTTTGAATTAAGTATAGCCGAACTCTTGTTTTAGCCATTAATGAAAAATATTGGGAATTTTAGAAATTTTTAGATTTTTTGAATTTCTGATTAACTTACGATTTTTGGGAATCATTAGTCATTTTTGACTTTTTGGAAGCTTCTGGTTATTTTTTGTTCATTTTTGTTTGTTTGTTAAAAATTAAGCTAATTTTTAAAAAATTAATTTCTTGGTTCAAGATTTGCGATTGCATATAAAAATCCATCTCTTCAGTTGAAAAAATGATTTTTTTAAATATTTATATTTTTGATTTAAGAAACTTAACTGCTTTGTGAACAACTAATTAAAAACTAATTTTTTGTCCTAGGATTCAACTAGCTTGTTAAAAAATTATATTTTTGAAGCATTTTAAAAGATTTCAAGAATATGGCCATTTTTTCAAGATTTTTAGAAAGATTTTTAATAAATTTTTCCATTATAATATTAATTCAAAATATTTTGAAAACTTTTAAAGGAATTTTTCAATTTTCAAAAGATTTTTATAATTTTTAAACAGGAACCGAAAAGATTTTATGTTAAATTAATTAGTAGTGGAAGATTTAAAAAAATATATTAAAAACATTTTAATACTTTAAAAATTAAATGCGCAAGTTTTGTGAACATTTTCTAAATAATCTACATTTTAAAACACTTAAAAGAATGTAAGAGAATTGCTAATTGTTAATGATTTTGAAATGGTGAGGAAGCTTTCCAAGAATTTTGAAGAGATTTAAGAGAATTAAATTTTCTTAGATTTCTATACGAATGTAAAATAATGTTGTTTGAATTAATTTATTGATAATATTTACAAATATTTTAAAACATTATTTAAATTCTTAAAATACTATCCGACGCAATCTTTTCCTTCTTTAAAGATTTTGGGGAGAATTTGACTTGTTTTGAAAATGCTTTAAAGTAAAAAAAAAGAAACATGAAAAATTTGGACAGAATCTGAGAGCTTTAAAAATTATTTTAAATTTTCCCAAAAAAACAAAAAAAATTATATTTATATACAGTTGTAAATTTTATGGAAAGAAACGATTTTTTTTTAAAATACGCTCGGGCTTAAAATAAATAAAAAATTTTAAATATGAGAAAACTAAATATGTTTCTAACAGGCGATATAAAAAAATATTTAATTACATTTGAGATTAAAACCATTTCAATAGTAATTCTCAATTTAATAATTTAAGAGAAATCTACTATGCAAATTAGAAAATAGCTTGTATTTAAGATTCCAAAATAATTGATTTTACTTCAAATTTGAAAGATATTTAATAAAAATATATTGACCATTAAAAAAATGTCTGTGATCAAAAGATTTTAAAACTGTATTTTTGATAAATAATATTCAATTCCCTATTGTCGGGAATTTGTTATTACCAGATATTTAATAATTCGTAAATTCTCTGCCACGAATTTAATTATTCGGAAAACTGCAAATACAGAACTTTTATATTTTGGAAATTTTATAATTCCAGAAATTTTATTTTTAGACATTTTCTTATTCGGCAATTTAACAGTCCCGAAAGTATACATTTCGGGATTTTTCATTCGTAATGTAAAATTAATGATTAGTAAATGAATTTAATCAAACTTCCAAAAAAAAGTGAACTATAATAATTTCGAGAATAAAAATGCGGACACAGAAAATTTTTTAATAATACAATTTCCTATTAAAAAAATTTTAAAAAACTGTTATATCATAAAACACAAAATAATAAATGATAAACATTACATTTAAATGATTAAAATATTTTTTATTTAATGTGTTATTTGGTATCGGATTATCTATTTATTTCACTTACAGAAATATTCTGACAGAAAATTTTTGTTTCATTTACTCTTGATGCAATGAAATTTAATTTCGTCTTGAACACACTTTTGTGAATAAACACATTTTTTAAAATCACATCTTATTTTTAGAAAACAAAGATAACATTATTTCTTATAACCTACTTTTATCTTTTCGTTATTTCTTATCACTTCAAATTATTCGATCACTCTAATTATAATAATAATGAATATTTTAATAATATTGCAATAATATTAATGATAATATTATAGTAAAATTAATATATGTTTATAATGATATTTATTATAATTTTTTACATAATTTACAATTTTTCGAGAACAAAAAAACAATATGTTTTGGTTTTATCTTTAAAAGCCACATTTGTTGTTAAAAATAAAATAGTTCAATTTTCCGTTAACACGAATTCTCTACCAAACTGATTTGTTTTCTAATAAGAAAATGAATTTTTACCAAACAAAAGTAGAATTTTCGACAAAACAATTAATAATTTTTATTCAAAAGACACATTTTTTAACTCAATATAATAATTAATTACCATAAAACTCAAGTTTTTGCCAAAAAATAAATTTTAAACTGAATTGAGGGATCTTTAGTTAAATTTTCTACGTTTTAAATTAATCTTTTTGGGACAAAAATAATTTCTTTAACTGAAATTTTGACCACTTTGATACTATTTTTTTAATTAATCCTATTGCTTAAAATTTTACCTTCTTTGTTTAAAATTCAATTAAATTAATGTTTGTGTGCTTGAAACCAAAACAATCGATCAGTAAATTTGAAATTTGGATTTTTTTCAGTCAAAAATTTTTTCTTTGACATTTTGAAGTAAAAAAATTTCCATTTCTAATATCTCAAAGGCTTATAATTTTAAGATTTTCTACTTTTTAATGTGAAAATGGTCTTAAATTTATTTTGAACCTATGTAGAATTTATTTCATTTTCATCTGTTCAAAGAAAAAATTATTTAAATCCAAAATATTGCAATTTTAAATTAATTCACTTTGAACTCCTTCAACTAGAAACAATACAGTCCACATTTTTCTGAATGTTAAATGAGCCAATTTTCAAAATTCTAAGCTGCAAGAATTATTCTAAGCGAAAATTATTTCGCATATTTAAACAATATTAATCGAAATATTTAAGATGTTATTATTCACTTGTTTATAATTTGGTATACTATTTTTTATAACACGTACACGATTTTTGGTGTAAAAATGATTATTTTCATTTTAAAATTCTCGTTATTCATTAAAAAGTTGCCTTTTTATATAAAAGTTTAACCTTCTTTTTGAAAAAATGGTCTTTTTCGTTAAAAATAGATTTTTATGATAATGAATTATTTTAATATCCAACCTTTTTTTGTGTTGAAAATTGAACCCTTTAGTCAAAAATTCCTTCTGTTGAAAAAATAGTATTAAACTTAATATTTAACTATTTTATTTAATGCCAAAAATTTATCTTTTTTAAGAAAAAATGTATGTAATTTGTTAAATATTCGCCTTTTTATACAAAATTAGTTTTTGATGTTAAATATTGATTCTTTTTTTATAATAAATTATAATTATGGTTAAAAACCCCTTTTCTTGTTAAAACTTTCACCGGTTTGTTAAATATTTTTTTCTATTCTTCTGAAATTAATGTATTTTGTTGCAAAATTATATTTTGTGGTATAGTATTTAAATCCTTTTATGAGAAAATGCGCCTCCTTAAGAAAATTAATCTTTTGGTTAAATATTTATCTTTTGGTTTGAAAATTTACTTTCTTTCTTTAAAAATCGCATTATTTTGTTTGAAGTTTTTTTTATTTGAAGATAACTTCTTAACGAATAAAAATGTATTCAATTTTGTTTGTTAGAAAGTCATTCGTTTTTTTGCAATATTCAATTTTTAAAAATCATGTTATTTCGTTAAGTATTTACCTCTTTTTCTGAAATAATAATCTGTTTGCTATCTAAAATATGAGATTTTGGCTTTGCCGTTTAATCGATCTTTTAACTGTTAACTCTAATCTTTTCATTAGCATTATTTTTTCCCGCATTAGACGCATAAATAAATTAAACCTGAACTTCTAATATTGTCGAAATAGCTTGTGAGGGGAAAATGTATAACTCATCCACGGCAATAATAATACTTTATTGTGCAATAAAGATTTCTATTTTTACGAATTTTGGACAATAATTACATTTTTTATAGGGGAAGAGAGTTTTTTTCAAATATTAAAATTATTATTTGAAACAGTTAATTTTAATTTCAAATAAATTCTCAGCTGGCACAGGAAAAATGTGAATTTAAAAAATTGGTAAGTTGGAACTGAAAATTTTCAAAAAGAGCTAAAATTCTAAGTTGAAGCAAAGAACTTTCGAGTTCTACCCAGGTTTGAGCCATAAGTAGATTTTTTTTTAATACGAATTTTGAATTGAAAAATATCTAACAAGTAAAAATATTATTGTGGCTAATAATTGTTTCTTAAAGTATATACATATTGTATGGGTATTTGAAGACCTTTTTAAAATGTACAAACTTAAATTATTCTACACTCAAATGTTTTTCAATAAAATGTTAGCACTTTCCTGGAATAAAATTTGTATATCTTAATTAATGAACTTTAATCAGACTTAAAAGATCAATCTCAAGTCGAAAAGTTCAGCCTTAGATTATTCGAAATGTATAAATAAATGACACGGACGTTATTAAGAAAATAAGCCTTTTGTGCCCTAAATTGCTTTTCAAAAATGGCTAAAAATGAATTTCCTATCATTCTTTTTTCGAAAATCAACGTAATGGAAGTGCTTTCCTTTTGACCAGGAACAATTAATAGTTTTTGCAGGATTTTTTTATTTCGTTCTATAATCGAAAATACAACTGATAATAAAATTCTTTCGTGAGAATTTCTGTCTAAAAAATTGAAGAATAATTAACTATTAATTGTATTCTTGACAAAATATGGGTTGATTCTTTTTCCTTTGTGACCCATCAACTGATCAAAATCTGAGATTTCCTGATAAACATGTGTGAATAGTACAGTAGAACCTCGATTATCCGAGGCACCGCGTTATCCGAGGTAACGGGACTTATTCAAGCACTCCGCATTAACCGACGCGTTTGCTCGGATAATACGGAGAATCATTGATAAAACATATGGAGCTGCTACGCCTAATTCTAAATGCGCGCATTAGTTTGCAATTATGAATAAATTAATAAATTAACGAAGATAAATTTACGTTCGTAAGTTGTGTACTTTTATTTGTTAAGTGTTTATATTTAAAAGATATCAAAAATAAATAACTATTCCAAATTTTGTCTTTCTTCCGTATTATCCGAGTTTGCGATTATCAGACGTATCTCCTCTTCAGATTACTTTGGTTAATCGAGGTTATAATGTATAAGCTAATCAGGCTAATTCAATTTACTCTATTTTTAGACCACATGTTTGTATTTTCTGTTTGCCAATTTTTTTTCTGAGTTATTGCATATTAGACCAGGCGACCCGGTTCCGTGGCCAAAAGTCGGAAAACACATTAAAATGTACAAAAATAAATTGCAAGTTCACTTATATATGGTTTTCGAGGGTGTTGATTCTTAATCTAATAGCAGAAGTTCAAAAAACGAAATGGCGGATCCAATATGGCGGACAAGTATTTCAAAAAACTATTGGATCTACTTGAAACGTGGTATTTATGGGTAATCGAGGGCACTGCCATCGAATCTGTAGTGAAAAAACATTTGGCAGACTCAATACCGAGGACGAAAATGTTGAAAACTATTTAAAAAATGATTCACGTAAAATGAAACACTTATTCATAATAAGTGGTCTACCACAAGAGTTTTTAAATTTTCATTAGTTTTTAATTTAATTTTTTATGCTTATGCTTTTTTTATTTATTTTTTTTTAAATTTTTAATTGTCAGAACTGTAGTGTTTGAAGTGCTTTCTGTGTGAGCTTCCCTCACACATTTTTCTTTTTGTTACGAAATTGAAGATTAAGGAAGCATATGATTGAATCCCAGCTATCCATAGTTCTGTAAAACATATGGGGCATTATTCCTCAACTGCCCCAACTCAAAAAGTCATGTTTTTCGATTGTCTCTAAATTCTGGGAATATGTTCGCCTACCCAACAGTAGTTAATCCACAAACTTATAGATTAGGATTACCAACCCTCCCTAAGTGAGGGGGGGTTGAATTTTCAACCCCAATTCCTGCAGGGGTAGTTTCAAACGCCTGTAACTTCCTTTCTAATTACGCGATTTAAAATTTTTATGAGGGTTTTGGAAAATGCTTTTTACACTCTTTCATCCTATTTTATTATTTATAACAAAAAAATTGTTTAAACAATTTTTTCAATAAATCAATTGTTTATTTAACTTTTTTCGCAATT
>NC_046663.1:26551888-26557209 GCF_010883055.1 Belonocnema kinseyi
TCTTGTAATCATTGAAATGAATCTATAGCTATCTGACGACTTTTTGTCAGTTTTTTTTTAATTCGATTATACCAGCTTTTATAAGTTTTAATATTTTGCTCGTATAGTTATTAAAAATGTTTAAAAATATTTTTATAACTACTTGCCAACGATTTAATACCGAAATTCATCGTAATTTTTTAATGAACAAAAAAAAAACCTAAATTTTACGTTAAAAATGACTACATTAATTTTATTCGAAATCAACATTGTTTTTTTAATATTTTCATTCCAAGTGGCTTATTCGTCGAGCGTGGTAGGATAGTATATCAAAATTTCTCTTATATTCATTTCGAAAATTAGAGAATTTCGTTCCAAGGAGTTCACTTTTAATAATTTTTTCTTTAAAGAATAAAAATTTAAAATTTTTGTATCTAATTGAAGAATCTCTACACTAAATGATTGTCGTTTGGAACTTCGAAAACTGGATAATTACAAAAATTTAAAGATGGAATATTTTTAAATTAAAATTTTGAAAATGAAATCATTTAACATTGAGGAAATTTTTGCATTGTATTATTTTTAATTGAAAATGTTAAAACACATTAAAAATAAAAACTTTTCTACTGCGAAACGTTGGAAAATAAATGAATCCGAACTTCATAAATATCTGAAAAAAATTTTAAATCAACCAGAATTCGTATTATTTAAACTTTTTACAATCTCATCAGAGGAGATATTAGATTTGTGTAAACTTTGACTCCCCGCACTGTTTGTTTTTTAATTTGCTCGTTTTGATATCCACTGTACTATTTTTTAAACAATATTCAATAATCAATTGCATAGAAAGAATAATTTATTTAACAATATTGGAAAACAATTAAAAGTTACTAATTGAAACAAAACATATACTTTGACGTACCATAAATTGAAAAATTTAAGCAATGCAAAAAAATTACTTTAAACATTGTTTTTACCCCCTCCATGCACACACTTTAGGGTATTGCAGAAATGAAACCAAAAGTATCTTTAGTTTTTCGATAGAACTTTTAGTAAAAACAATGTTTAAACTAACTTTTTTGTATTGTTTAAAACTTTTGTATTAATGGTACGTCAAGGTATGTGCTGTTTGAAATATTAACACCTCATTATCTTCCAAAATTGTTAAATAAATTCCGAAAAATTATGAACAATATAATTGTTTAAATAATTACTTTTTTTTAATGTAAAAAACTGGAGATACTGCTGCGATTAATCAGGAAGTATCTTTAGTTTTTTATAGGACTTTTAGTTTTATTTATAATAAAGGTTAAATGTAAATTATCAACGTAATTTTAAAAAAAATGACATTTCTTCAAAGGGTAGGAATTTAAAATGTAAATGCACAGATAACTTCGGGGTGGTAAAATTTATAATTTTTATTATCTTTTTCTATTAGGAGTTTTAGAACTTTTCTAGTTTTGTTGAATTTCTGACTATTTCAAAATTTTTGGGAATTATTGGTAATTTAGAAATTTTTGTGAATGTGAAAATGTTTTTTGAAGATTCCTAGGAAAAGTTTTAATCAATTTTTCCTTTGAAATATTAATTCAATTTGAGTATTTCAAAAGATTTCAAAAAATTTCAAAAGATTCTTATAATTTTCAAAAAGAAATTAAGACGATTTGAGTTTGTAAATATGCAGAAGCTTTTCAAGAATTGTGAAGGGATTCAAAATACTTGATTTTCCTCAGATTTCTAGAATAATATAAAATAATTTTCTAGAAATTAATTTTATGAGAATATTTAATAATATTTCAGAACGTCTGAAAGGTAGTTTATAAAAATATATTGGCTATTAAACAATTTTTTTTTCTTCGAATGATTTCGTTCCTGTATTTTTCAAAAATAATACTGTACAAAAAACATTTCTTTTAATTATTCATATATGGGAATTTTCTATTATCGGAAACTTATGAGTTTTAAGAAGACGATTTTTTGAACATAGTACCTTGATTAAAAAAAATTATTTAATTTTGAATAAAATGAACTTTCAACTGAAATGTAGATTTAAAAAAATATATATTAATTTTTAACAAAAAAGACTAGTTTTCATAAAAAACCCGTTTTTCAACAAAGCACATTCATTTTAACAAAAAATTGAGTATTTTTATTTTTACTTAGGAAAATTTATTTTTTACTGTAACAGAACGAATTCTTAAGCAAATTGCTTAACCAACAAAAGGTTTAAAAAAAATGAATTGTTATAAAAAATAAAACAATATTTTCTCTTAAAGAAAATCAATTTTTAGCAAAAACTAAAAGATGAATAATTTAAGTTAAATAACATTGATTCAACAAAAATAGTTTTTAACACAATGGTTCATTTTAAATAAAATGTTTAAACGAAAATAATTAATCATCATAAAAAAGAACAGATTTTCAATTGAAGAAGATAAATTTTCCACCTAATTTTAATCAAATACATGACTTTAAGAAAAAAACTGTTAATTTTTGACACAAAGAAATAAAATTTCAGCTGAATTGATGAATTTTTATCAACAACATAATTATTTTACCACCAAAAAGATTAAATTTGATCGACAAAAAAAGAATTTTCGACAAAGAACATTAGTTTTCCTTTGAAAAAGATCACTTTTCAACCTATAGTTTTAAAATCATTGGAAAAAAATTATAGTTACTTGACGACCTTTTGTCAGGCATTTTTTTATTTGTGTAAAATTCGATTTTACCGACTATTTATAAGTTTAAATATTTTTCTCGTATGATTGTTTAAAGTTTATTTTTTTATTTTTCAACTTCTTGCCAACAATTCTAAATAAGCAAGTTTAAATGAGAAAAGTAATTAAATTCCAAAACAGCTTTGTGTTTAAGATCTTGTTATAAGCCATCTATTTTGGATAATAATTCCAAACGTTAAAGCATCTTCAAAAATTCTTAGACATTTTTTTCGAAATTCAAAAATATTATTTCATGTTCTTCCATACAAAAAATTATAAAAGTTGCAGCATTTTAAAAATAAAAAAAATGACAACTTCAAACCAAACCACGAAAGATATGAAAAATGCAAGAAATAAAAACGGTTCATTTTTTAATTTCCCAGAAGATTATCATAACAAATGTTTGAATTTAAAAAAAGAAATAAAAAATTTAAATGTCTTGACCAACTGTTCTAGTTCTAAACAGAAAAAATTAATTAAATTGAATTTCCAACAAAGAAGATTTAAAAACATTCTACTGACTGCAAAAATTAGTTTTCTTAGTCGATGATCAGCATTTTAAAAAAGAATTAATTTTTTATGAAAAATTGAACTATTTTATTTTTAGCTACGACTTTATCTCTTTAAGGTAAAAAGAAAAAAATGTTTTTGCCCATTTTCAAAGAATTCTAAATAATGAAAAAATTATAATAAATATTATTATAATATTATTAAATTTTTCATGATCATTATAAAAATTATCATAATTACATTCATTAAATAATTTGAAATTACCAGAAATAACGAAACGATAAAAGTAATCGATATTGTTACCTTCGTTTTCTAGAAATAAAAATTTGCTTAAAAAAATGTCGTGTTTATTTCCGAAAACGTGTTGACGTCGAAATTGAATTAACATGCATCAAGAGAATAAGGAACAAACGGTTTCCGTAATGACATTTTAGTTAATGAAATAAATAGGCAGGTCAAATAAGAAATAATACATTATGTCAAAAATATTTTTATCACATATATATGGTATTTATCATTTATTATTTCGTGTTTTATAATATAACAGTTTTTTAATATTTCATATTCCGGAATTGCATAATTCGAAAATTCTCCTGTGCCTGCAGTTTTTGTATGTAGAATTATTATATTTCGTATTATTTTTTATGTTCTATTAATTTGATTTATTACTTTTTAATTTACAGGAGGACTAAAAAATCTCGAAATGTCCAGACAACTTTTTTTTAATCGCCATTAGATTGTTATAAATTATCTTTCAGAATTAAGTTAACAATATTTTCTAACAAATTTCCATTCAAGCTTTTTTTAATGTACATAGTTCTTTTTTGTTAAATTATTATATTGAGATATATGATGGAAATTGTTGTTATTTCATGTTTAAACAATAATTTTAAAAAATTGATTTAAAATGAAAAAATTCTCATTGCAACAACAAACAATTTTTTATAAACTAAAGACCTCGAACATTCGAATTATCAACGTTATCATTTTATCGATATTTTTTTGTAAATGTTTAAAATCTTAAATTTTACAGATATTTATAAAATAAATATTAAGAATGAGAAATAATAATTCGTTTGGTAATTCGACGACATTTATTGGTCCTTCGAGCTGGATTCGATCCCAGTACTACGGAAATATAGTAATTAAATTGCATGGAAGTGAAATCTTGAAATATTGAGCAAAAAATTCTACAAATTATAACTATCAAAAATGGGCAGAAAACGAACATTTAAAGACTTGGAATATATTAAAAAAAATACTAGAGGAAACCACCATAGAAGACCTAAAAGATTTACTTATTATTTTATTTGAATTTCCAATTGGAGGAAATTTCGTAAAACGGCCTACTGGAAATTTCTAGTATATTAAGAATAGAATTCAATCCAGAAGAGGTTATTCAAAATATTATTAATTTTTTAATTAATGAAAATCAAATGGAGCGAAGAACGCTAACTGCATTGCAAGCTAGTTTACAAACACGCTAAAAGGCTTTAAGTGAGAATGATGATTTAAACTCAGAAATTGAATGTGTTTTAGTGAAAAGTTTACAGGAAATCGAAGAAGACTTTTTAAATGTAGAGAAAGAAGTTCTAGCTAGTGAAGATGAAACTTTAGATTTAGAAATGTAGGTCATCGAATTACGTAGCAATAAAAATAAATCAATGGACATAATTTCAGCCAAAGAAGCTACATTAAATTTGAAAGGTAGGAAACTAGAAATTAAACAGAAGCGCCTCGCCAGTAAAAGATCTTTGATGCAAAGAAATCAAGAAGAAGCAAAACAAGCAGCAGTTATGAACAAACATATTATGGCATGAAGCAGAAGAGGATTAAGTGAATACAGTCTCGCATACACTCAAAAATCTGTCCAAGAATGTTTAGAAAATATGGAACCAGGAATAGAAGCCGAAAAGGTACCAAAAAATATAAACGAATACCAAGAATCTAGATCGAAGACTGCCAGAATATTTACTGAGTCTTGACAAAAGTTTAATCAGAGAAGCTAGAAGAAATGTTGATATGCTTTTAGTGACTGCAAAGGATCCTGATATCATTATAGATATACAGGATTTGTCCGGAAAGTAATAGGACTGAGTCGATTTAAAAAAA
>NC_046663.1:26557309-26558363 GCF_010883055.1 Belonocnema kinseyi
AAAAAGTCTAGAGGGGTAAGATCTTGTCTGTAGGGCAGCTGCGGAAGCGTTGGGATGCCGCTCTTGGTCAGGCAGCTGTTCTTGCTAAATCAACATCTGGGTCAGCCTGCTTGATCATATCAAACGTCTCTGTCGTAGATTTACCGAGTTTCACACAGAATTTAATCGCGCATCTCTGCTCTAACGAACGCTGCATTTTCGGCTTGCACCACTCACAGAAACACGTCGCGTGAAATGCCTGTCCTGACTCTCCAAGTGCTCGGAGACAACTGACCAGCCGCTCGTTTGTTAGCTAGGAACGCCCTCTAACAAATCCAGTCGGTGCGCGCACGCTCCGAAGTACAGTCGCGGCGGAAGAAAATCAGTTCTATTACTTTCCGGACGAACCCTGTATTGAACGAAAGTTATGGAAAACCTGAAAGTATCGTACATGAATTACTGGAAATTTCTTGCAAGATACAATAATTTGAAGATTCAAGTCAATTTGAAGAGTTAAACTTTTCTGTAAGAAATATTACCGCTGCAGTCGAGAATTTTGACAGCGAATTCATTACCAAGAAACAATTACTGCCAATTTTTCTAGGCAAACTCCCTCTTCATATAACCACTCAATAAGGAAATTATCTAATTGATCACAATATTCAAGGTCATCGAACAACTCAAAACGATTTCGCCACATGGACGCAGAAGATGGCGGAAATTATTTCTCAAATCACAATAATAATTGATAATCCTACTATTTCACATACTCTAACATCAATAAGTCAAACTCAACGATCAAGAGAAAAATAACGAAAGTTTAGCGAACAAAAGAAAACATGCAAAGCCTGCGGCGAAAAATATCATTCTCGGGAAAATTGTGCAACCTTCAAGAAATTAGATTTCAAATCACGGTGGAAGATAGAAGAAAAAACCAGGGTGTGCTGTTGTTGTCTTCAGAAATATTTAGACAAGTGGCAGAAACGACGAACTTGTGCAATCAATGACTGTCCCGAATTTTATGACCAAATGCTTCATAAAATCGGTTACCAAAAACCTGGAAATGAAGTAGTAA
>NC_046663.1:26558463-26563606 GCF_010883055.1 Belonocnema kinseyi
TTTTTCGATTCCAAGAATGTAAGAACTTTGAAGGATCTAAACTTACCTGCACAAAATTGGGACATTGATATGTTGATACAAAAATATCCATATATAAAACAGGTTGATGCATCTGAAATCCGAAGAGGTAAACCAATGATCCTAATTGGTCAAAATAGTGCTTCTCTTATAATATCAAAACAAGGTTTGTAACCATGAAAAAATGCATCAATTCTATCAAAAACGAAAATTGGATAAACTATCCATGGACCAATGGGATTGCTGCCGCTTCGACAAGATAATCCTGAAGTTATACTCTTCTACTAGACTAATAAAAAGGAACTCCACGAAGACGTCAAAAACTCTTTTGCTATTGAAAATTTTGGAGTTATTAAGCAAATCGTAAAGAATACCCAAACCGTGGAAAAAGAAAGAGCTATAAATATAGCTAAGTCCTTTATAAGAAAAATGAGCAAACGATATGAGGTGAAATTACTTTGGAAATGAAATGATTTAGATTTTCCGGATGCTAAAGGAATTGCTTTGCATAGACTTATATGTTTAGATAAAAAAAAATGATCAAGGACAAAAACCTAGGAATTAGTTATTGTTCTGAAATGGAGAAACTTCTAGAGAAAAATTATGCTGTACCCGATGTGAGAGAAGAACTTCTTAACTGAAAGAAAATATGGTTTTTACCCCACTTTCCGGTCATTAATCCAAAAAATCTAAAGAAAGTTTGACTTGTTTTTGACGCAGCAGCAAAAGTCCAAGGAAAATTATTGAATGATCATATTGTCATTGGTCCAGACTAGTTAGTATGATTTTTGGGAACTGTCATTGATTTCCGAAAAATAAAATAGCATTCACTTCAGATATCCGTGAGATGTTCAATCGTGTTAAAATTGAAGATGAACAAAGTGACGCTAAATGTTTTTTTCGGGAGAAGTTTGAAGGTTCGAGGTGTAACCAGGATATTTCGAATGACAGAAATGTTATTTAGGCCAGAATCTTTTCCCTTTTTAGCACAATTCGTGAAAAATTACAATACTAAGAAATACGAAGTCAAGCACCCGGAAGCAGCAAAAACCATCATCGAGAACCATTATGTAGATAACTACGTCCATGGAACAGCAACTGAAAAAGAAGACATTAAAATTATTCGAGATATAATCTTCATTCCGGATCAAGCAGGCTTCGAACTCGGGAATTTTGTTAGTAATTCCAAAACTGCCATAAAGAGCATTCCGAATCATCTACTAGCGGAAGACATGTTGACTGATGTTCTTGAAAAGAAGAATGAATAACGAGTTATTGGAGTCACGTGGAGTGCAGAGAAAGATTTTCTGACTTTCGCCCTAAAATTTCACAAAATAAGCTACGATATAATTAAATATTTAAGAATACCTATGAAAAGGAAAGTTCTTAAAATAGCTATGTCAGTATATGATCCAGTAGGTTTGTTGTCACCCATCACAGTGAAGGCAAGAATATTACTTCAGCGAATATGGAAAGCAAAGCTTGGATGGAGCGATTTTATAAGTAACGTCGTGTTGAAAACGTGCAAACCAGAAATTGAATTTTAAAAGAAAGACATCCTACGGATGAAGCCTTAATGACTTTATTCGAAAATGCTGAATACATTGTAAACAGTCGTCCACTCACTTATTCTTTAGTAGATAGTAAGGATCCACCAAGTCTATCACCAAATGATATTTTACACAGCTACACTTTTGACATCGGCTCTTCTGGGATTTTTAATAAAAATGATGAGATTTTGCGAAAACAGTTGCGTGTATCGCAATTCTTAGCAGATATTTCCTAGAAAAGGTGTTTAATAGAATACGTACCAGCAGTTTTAAATCAGAAAAAATAGAGAAACGAAGAATCAAATTTAAAAAAATAGGAGAAATTGTTCTAATAAAAGATAATAATACGAATACGCGAAGTATTGAAATCAACCTTGAACATTCGATTTATCGACGTTATCAATTTATCAATATATTTTGTAAATGGTTAAAATATTGAATTTGACAGATGTTTATAAAATAAATATTCAAAAACAGAAACAATAATTCGTTTGGAAATTTGACGACTCCCGATAATATTTTGAAAACACTTTTTCTTTTCATAAAATTCACAAATTTATTTAATAATTCAAATTTATTTAAATTAATTTTAAAATTAATTTCTTTAATTGAATGTTCATTATTTTTTAGAACTTTTCAAAATTAGAGGAAAAATTTGTTTCAGCTTAGAACTTGTAGTTGTTTACACTCACTCGGATATTTTTCAAAGGGTCTAAAAATCTTCTTGATGGTTTTTTGACAATTTTGGCATTCTTTCCAAATTTGAAATAATTATTAATTTTTTCAGAAATTCCAAGCGTTTTCAAAACAATTCGAATTCGTCCAGAAAATTTTGCAAAATCTTTTTTGCGAGATAAAATGGGACGACTGAAAGCCCTCAAAAAATAAAATTCCCACATTGTAAAGTTCCCGAATAATAAAATTACTGAAAAGTGAAAATCGCGAATTGGAAAATTCTCGAATATTAAAATCCGCGCTTAATAAAATTTACAAAAAGTAAAAATACCGAATTGAAAAATTCTCGAAAAATAAAATTTCTGATTTCTAAAATTCCCGAAATTGGATATTCCCGGATAATAAAATTCACGACAGTTTATAATATTACCGAATTGCATCATTTCCAGCAGCTTATAACATTACGGATTTGGAAAATTTCAGAATGGAACAACTACAATATCATAAGCTTCGGGGAATTTTACAATATTATTAAATATAAGAGAATTTCGATCATAGATACAGAAATAAATTTTTTTACGGAAAGTGGCAGATGAAGATATTTGTTTACATAAATTTTTATTTAAAATTATTAAAGTCATATTTTGTTTTTTAAGAATTTGTTTTTAGTTTCTGATGAAAGTTTGAATTTTTTTTTTGAAAATTGATATCCTCCTTTAAAATTTTATCTTCTTAGTAGAAAATTAAACTATTTGGATACAAATTTTGTTCTTGTTGTTGGAAAGTTGACCTCTTTAATTAAAAATACTTCTGCACTGTTAAACATTTTGTTTGCAGTTCAAGAATTCTTATTTTTGTACAAAATTCCTTGCTGTTAAAAATTAAACTGTTTAGTTAGTCTTTTTTTTAAATAAACTTTTTAAATTAAAAATAGAACAATCACATTCTTACTTGAAAATTAATAACCTTTGTTAAAAGTTTTAGTTTTTTGTCTAAAAATTGGTCATCTTGATTAAATCCATTAAATCAAAAAGTTTTAATAACACGAATTCTCGTCGACTAAGCATTTTTTCACTTATTAATGAAGTTCAGATTCACTTCTCTTTCAACGTGTCAAATGATCCAATTTTCAAAACTTAAATTTGAAAATAAAAATTTTTTAACGTTTTAAAATTATCCTGTTTTCAAAGTTTCAAACTGCAATCATTGAATTTAGAGATTCTTCAATTTGATATAAAAATGTTCAATTTCTAAATATCACAGATGTTATTGTTCACTTTGCATCATTGGTCTACTGTTTTTTATAACAATTATCGGTTTTTTATTCATTTTTTGAAACATGATCATTTTTAATTGAAAAGTCAACTCATTTGTTGAAAATTCGTATTTATTGATTAAATATTAAGTTTTCAACTATACGTTTAACTATTTAATTCCTTGACCATTCAAAATATATCCTTTTGTATGAAGTTCCAAATATTTTAGGCAAAATTTACGTATTTTGTTGATAATTCATTTTTATTGTAGAGAAAATCGACGTTTTTTATTGAAATTTTATAGAAATATTTCAATATTTTCGTTGAGAATTCATATTTTGTTTGAAAATTAGTTTTTTCATTAACAATTAAATTTTTAATTTAGAATTTTAGTAATTAATTTTTTTTCAAAAATTCGAGTATTTGGTTCGCAATTCATCTTTTTGGTAGAAAATTAGTCTTTTTCTACTAAATTTTTTGTATTGCAAATTAATTTCTTTAATTGGAAATTTAACTATGTTGTTGAAAATGCATGGGCTATAGTATAAGTTTATCTTTGTTGGTAAAATTCCCGAATTAGAAAATTCTCGATTAATCACATTCGCGAATAATAAAATTGCCGAAAAATAAAAATACCGAATTGGAAAATTGCCAGAAAATGAAATTCACCAATAATAAAATTGCCGAAAAATAAAAATACCGAATTGGAAAATTCCCGAAGAATAAAATTTTTGAATAGTGAAATTTCAGAATTATAAAATTCCCGAATTGCAGAATTCCCGAATGATAAAATTCTTGACATTTTATAATATTAGCGAATTGGAAAATTCCGGAATTTTAACTATTATAATTTTTTATAAATATATTTTATTGATCACAAATACAACAATAAGACATTAGTTTCAAAAATTATTTTTAATATTTAAAATTGCGAAGCTTATTTCTTGAATTTAAAATAGCAATAATTTTAAATAAAATATTTCTAGGTAACGCATGTTTTTTTAATGTTTACAGTATTACAGGAATTTTATTATTCGGGAATTTTCCAATTCGATAATATTATAAACTGTTGTAAATTTTATTATTTGGGATATATTCCATTTCGGGAATTTTTTAATTCTGAAATTTTATTATTCAGGAATTTTTCAAATCGGTATTTTTATTTTTCGGCAATTTTATTATTGTAGAATTTTATTTTCCGGCAATATTCCAATTCGGTATTTTTATTTTTCGGTAATTTTATTATTTGTGTATTTTATTACTTCAGAATTTTCCAAATCGCTGCTTTATTTCTCGGCAATTTTGATGATCTTTTTAGTTGAAAATTTCCTTTCTTTTATTAAAAATTTAAGTAATTTTTTTAAAGTTTCTTTATATTAAAAAATAACTTTGTAATGAATAAATATTTGAGTCGTTTAGGCTTTGTTGTTTAAATGTGATTATTTGTGAAAAATATTCAGCTTTCTATTAAATTTTTATGTTTTGTTAAGTCACTAACTTTTTTCTAGAATATTAATCTTTTCGTTATCTTAAATATTACATTTGGAACTTAAGGTATAATATAATTGTTAACTGTAGTCCAGAATCTTATTCCAAGGAATATAATGCTTTAAAGATCACATCGACTTTATGTAATAAATTGTA
>NC_046663.1:26563706-26571245 GCF_010883055.1 Belonocnema kinseyi
TGGAACTTAAGGTATAATATAATTGTTAACTGTAGTCCAGAATCTTATTCCAAGGAATATAATGCTTTAAAGATCACATCGACTTTATGTAATAAATTGTACGAACTAAATTGACAATTGTATCGATTAGGAAAATACAAATATTCCTGTTTCTTTAAATAGGATTGTTTTCGCGTTATTGAAAGTTTTAACAAAATTTATTGAAATATTCAAGATATATAAATAATAAAATTTTATCCCGCAATAATGATTTTTATTTCTACGAATTTAAATCAAACTTTATTTTATTATTTTCAATAATTTCAGGAAAATATATTAAATTGATAATGTTACAATAATGCAAGTAAAAATTGTTCAAATGCAAATGATAATAAATTTTTTAATAAGCTTTTGAAACTAGTATTTACTCATAATAATTTTTAAATACATTTTACAATTATTCATTAAATTTGAAAATTACATTTTAAACTATATGAAGATTTAGAAAAGCAGATACAGAATACTTTAATGACGAAAACTTGTACTTGGCAATATCTAGAGATACTTGAAAAGATCCTGGAGTTGTCTCAAGTTTTTTCGTCACTTTTTGTAGAATTTTCGACACATTCCCGTGTAGAAATTCAAATAGGGAAATAGCCTGGTTCCCGAATATTCGACGTCACTTAAAGCCGGGGGCCAGTCGGGTCATCTGACTAGCCCACAACAGTAGCGTCACAGTAGATTAGTCGGGGGCTAGTCAGGTGACCCGACTTGTCCTAGTCGGGGCCTGATCGGGTACTAGTATGGGTCATATGATAATACATCCGCGTGGAATATTAACCAAGCTTCCCAAAATTTGTGGAACATTCCCTAAAAAATTGTCAAAATACTTATTATTTACGGAATTCTCGATGAAATTTTTAAAAATATTTAAAAGTGCTCAAATTTACTAAAGATTTAATGGGGAACATATCCTATACTTAAAAATGCATAAATTTATGTAAATAAAATTCCCCAAAATTTTGGAATATTAATTTAAAAAAAAAAACTTCAGCTGGAACGCAGTAATGGAAGAGCTTCGCTCTAAAGGAACCGCCATGTTGGTCAACGTAGTCTCTGCTCCAGGCAATTACGCTTCGCTACATGGGGACTGCTGTCTTAAACATTCGACGCGTCATTTCTATTGCGCGAGAGGCGGCACGTCGCGCCCTTGCGGATTTTCTTTAAAACTACCAGCCCAGAACTGCAAGGCTCAAATGAAGGTTCCTAGAAATTTGCAATTTTCTAAAAAATGCTCCAAAAAAATAACATAACGTCTTTTAGAAGATTTTAAGCGTTGTTTTTATTAAAAGTTGATTTTCGTACAAAATTATTAACTTAATAATTATTTATTAAAAATATTTGAGATGAATTCAACTTTAATAAATATTTTCTCCAAAAAACAGTGTAAGATTATTGTTAAATATATTCTTAGTGTTTTAGAATTAAAAAATTTTTACGCTTTTTTGGATATTACCTCATTTGAGAAGACCTTACCGAAAACTCAAACATAAGAATAACCCGACCAGAGCCCCACTAGCTCCCGCCTGGATCCTGAAGATTACCCGTACGGATATGAGTGAACAAAAAGGCCCGACTAGCTCTTGACCAATCAACGACCAGGCCCCGACTGAAATTTTGACAACAAAAAGCCCAACTAGTTCCCGATTAGGCCCCGGCTGGGTACTTTGTCAAATTAATAACCCGACTAGCCCTCGATTAGTGCCCGACTTGTAATAGGGCCAAATGGGGTTATTTTCACACGGGCTGTCACGAGGTTTCAAAATATTTCAAGCAATAACCTAGTAATTCAACAGAATTATGAGAATTTTATTATTTTTATTTTCTAATATTTCAACGGATTCTAAGCATGTCACAGGATTTCTAAGGATTTTTTTATGATCTTATACATTTTGCAGAATTTTGAAAAAGAATTAAAACTTTGGACTACAGAAGGGAATTAAAAAAATATATAATTGTGACTTTAAACCGGATATTTAAATAAATTATGAGCTAAGACAGGGAAAAATATTCTATGCTTGAATGTTTTTCAATACAATTTTAGCTCATCTTTAAGATCAAAATTTTCAGAATATCCTGTTGAATCACCAACAACAAATTTTCTTATTTTCCGCACCTTTGAAAATAGATACATTACATTTTTTTTAACGTGAAATTAAAAAATGACGTTTTGGAAAACCTTCGAAAATAAAATGAATATAATTTGAAATTATTTTTAACTTAAATTTGGATTCAAGTTAAAGGGCCTCCTCGAATTTGGCTACTTTGGAAAATCGTAACAAGGAAATAGCATAAAACCATTATTTATCATAAAAATTAAGTCAATACTTAAAAAATACATTTGTTTTAATAAAAAATGTATAAAACAAATGAATATTTTATATAATACTTAACACTATATATAAACTATACATAATATTTTCGTACAAGTATGTTTCATATATTTTACAAAAATATTTTTTTTACCCAAGAACATAGAAAAATGTTGATAACTTCGAAAGTTATTAAACATTCCGTACAAATTAAAATATATACTATTTTTGCAATAACTACTTACAAAATAGACAAATTGGGATTGACCCGTTATGAAAAAATAGGTGTACGAAAACTTTTGACCGACAGGGTATATTTTAAATACACGGCATGCTGTTGAATTTTATGTGAAGCTGGTCAAGATATTTTGTATAAAAAATTATTAAATTATCTTTTCATTTATGAACTAATTTTGATTATAATCAGATAATTCAAATAAACTTCCATCGTTACTGTTTTTGGAAAAATGCTCCTTTTCCGAATCCGACAGAGATGCTGCCACATTTTTCGCACTTCAGAGATTATAAACCCGGACTCTTATTCTGAAACATAAATTATTGTAAATTAATTTTTATTAAAAATAAATTACGAAAATGTACACAAATTTTATTAGAGTCAAATTTATTTATGGTGGCTATCGAATGCGAAAAAATGTTTTCTTTGCAATTAATTTGAATAAATATATTAAAATCTACCAGTATTGTAAGAAAAATTAAATTTACTTACTTCCAATAGATATCTGAGTACCTAATAGCAGGATACGTTACTTTTATATTTTAGAGTCGGCAAAGATGCTGCACGCACAAGGAACACTTGTGCAAATATGTACTTACTCGAAGTTTAGTACCTGCTACTTCGGCAGCCAAGCCGCAAATGAACGTGTACTAAACGGCAATAGGTGCTTGAGAGGTACCGCATATTCTTCGTAATGGGGTTATACCTCGGAAAAGCGAAAGCGCGAAATGCCAGCAATTAGAAAATTTCCTTGGTGCAGATTCGCACCAGTATACGTCGAAAGGGTTAATATAGTTATGTATCCGTTATTTTTTTATAGTTATTTTTTCCTTATTATCATTACACACATAGAAGTTGAAAAAAAGTGTTGAGTGTTTAAAAAAAATGATAATAAAATTTCTGCCACGTTGATGTTAGAAAATAATTAGCACTTTTGTAAAATACCTTCTTTCATTCAATTATTCCCTGAGGTTGGGCAAGATATCAACAATTTTCAAATAACAATGTGTTCACTACGATGTACGTACATCCTAATGAATAATACTTTGGATTTAACTATTCACTACATTGTATCGGAACTGAATTTAAATACACGCAGAAAAATTTTTGTTTGAATCAAACAACAAAATTTGTTTGAATTCATATAATTGAATCAGACAAATGTTTTGCTTTAATTAACAAAATGTTTATTTAATTTCAAGAAATAAAAACTATTTGCCTTATTGACTGAAACAAATAATTTGTTTAGTACAATTTTTTTGATTTAAACCAAAAATTGACTTTTATTAAACAATTGATTTGCATATTATCTGTTTATTCGAATTCATAAAAATATTTATTTGATTCAAACAAAAAATACAGTACAAAGCAGTACTATAAAGTACCGTTCAGCGTGATAAAGTGCTGCCGGCGGTTCCTCGGTAACTAACCTAAAATCTGAATTAATTTATCATGTGATTTATTTGATGGCAATGGAATTTTTTCAGTGTTGTATTATTCTGAAGGTTCTGATTTACTGTAAAATCTTAAATTAATTGAAAAATGGACGAAATAACTCTAGTTTAGGAATTACTTGAATTGTGGGGCGTTTACCGTGGATAAAATTGAAGATTTCGAATGCGAGTAAGTCTTTTTCAATACTAACCTCCTTTCTTTATTAAGTTGATTTATAAAATCAATCATGTTTTTTTCTATTATTATTATCATTGTATAATTGAAAGCAGGAACACTATACATATACAACGATAATTATGATTATAAATAAACATATTATCGAGCTTATGCATTATTATTATCAAGAATGCTCAATTTTGAGGTTAAGTGTAAAAAAATATATTTACTTTCCTTGAATAAAATCTATAATTATTTCAAAAAATATATATTCAATGTAAACAAGAAATTTACTTATTTTAAACCAGAGATTCATTTAAACAAACCAAAATGTATTTGAACCAAATAAATGAGAACAAACAAAAAATTTATTCGAATCAAACAAATATTTGTTTGAACCCATATTAAAGAAATAATTTGTTTAATTCAAAAAAAATTTGTTTCATTCAAACAAACATTTTTCTGAGTTTGTATAAAATATCCCAGAGTCAGACATAAAATCTTTATTGAAGAAAATACGAGTTTTGAAATCTAAACGTGATACAAAATTTCAAGCTGTGCAAATATTTTCAGCAAAATTTGAATTTAATAATGCTAAATGGTTAAATTCAACTTTTTCTGTTCCTTTTATTGCAGTACAAGATTCTGCTTCCTCTTCACACTTCGGCCGCCTACCGCTTAATTTTGCTGAAAAATCTGTTTGTTCGAAACGCCGAGAAATTTCTAAAATCAGGGCTGAGCTGAAACATGATGCCCTGAGGTTAATTATGGCTTGTCGTTACGTAGCAAAACAATCAGTAAATAGAGATGTGTGTTCGATTTGCGATAATATTTTTGAAAATTCAAAAACCCCAAGCAAAATTAGGTAATTATTAAGCAAACCATCTATTTCACTAAGAAAGGAAACTACAAAAGAAGCTTTAGCGTTTTTAAAAATTCACTTTCTAAGAAAGATTATCAAAGTATACGTTTGGAACCTAAATTATTTGAAGCAGATATTTGGCCTACATATAATGATATTAGAGCTGCTATAGAAGAATGCAGGCCACCGAAGGAAACAGTTTCTATTTCCGAAAAAAGCAGAGACAATTCTTCAAGCTTTATTGAATCATACTACAAAACGAATTACAAATTCGCAAGCAGAAGTGCTGATTCAGAATATGAAAAGAAAAGGCGTTACGGAAATAGAAGCAATATTGATGTGAAAGTACACATTAGTAGAAGAAAACATTCCGCACATCAATCAAAATATATTTTTTACCACAGTTATTCAATAGCTATTGTTAACCGAAAATAGTATCATAGTATGGAATAACAAAGCATCGCAATCACAAAGATCTGGTTGTTCTCTTTCTAAATAATACACTAAAGAATCAGCAGATGTTGTTTTAAGGCAAAAACAAAATTTTGAAGATCAAATTGACAAACTACAAGTTCTTGAAGTTCAATTGGATGATCATTTTATTCGTATCCATTCTTCCATATTTCTTACCTAAGTAGATGGTAAGGTATTGAATATTATCACTAATACTATGTCTATGAAAACCTGTCTAATGTGCCAAGCAGCTCCAGAAATTTTGAATACTCTCAACAACAAAGATAAGGGAATCTTTCTGCCAGATCCCAAATCCCTGCTGTATGGACTCTCTTCACTTCATGCGTGGATCATAAAGAAGAATTTGCAAAAAGAAAAAGCAAATACAAGGCAATCTTTGGAAAAAGTTAGGAATAATAGTGAACATGCCTATACCAGGAAGCTCTGGTACCACTAATGATGGAAATCAGCACGAAATGCTTTTCATAAGCCAGAACTTCTTGCGAAATATCATAACCTCGACCCTGAGTTACTTTATAATTTCAAAAAGATGTCAATCGCTCTTTCTTGTCATCTTACAATTGACCCATTGAAATTCGAAACATTGTGTAATGCGACTGCTGAACTCTACATTCAGAATGACAAATGGTTTCCTAAGCCATCGATACCGCATAAAATTCTTACGTATTGTACTGATGTCATAAGAACAAGTGTTGTTCCAGTGAGTATGCTTGCTCAGGAAGCTTCTGACTCTAGAATTAAAAATGATAAAAATTACATATTGTCTAACAGCAGAAATCTCAGGTGCAAATCAAACAAAGAAGATATGGGGCATTATTCCTCAACAGCCCCAACTCAAAAAGTCATGTTTTTCGATTGTCTCTAAATTCTGGGAATATGTTCGACTACCCAACAGTAGTTAATCCACAAACTTATAGACCAGGATTACCAATCCTCCCCAAGTGAGGGGGGGTTGAATTTTCAACCCCAATGTCTGCAGGGGTAGTTTCAAACGCCTGTAACTTCCTTTCTAATTACGCGATTTAAAATTTTTATGAGGGTTTTGGAAAGTGCTTTTTACACGCTTTCATCCTAATTTATTATTTATAACAAAAAAAATTGTTTAAATAATTTTTTCAATAAATCAATTATTTATTTAACTTTCTTCGCAATTTAGGCATCTACGATTTTTTTTAAATAGTCTCAAAAGAAAGCTTGACATTTTTACTATGAAAAATGTCTAATAAGAAAATAGACAAATTGAAATTCATTGAGTTACAGAGCCGGTTGTAGAGGGAGTCCTCGCGCTCGCACTCGGGCGTTATGCGGCAGCATGCCGCGGAACAGTTTTCAAGTATGCCATTTTTTTGTATTACTCACATTGATCCGAAATTGCATGAAGTCATCGGAAAAACCTATTCACTTAATCGAAAATATTGATTAATTGAGCGGTTGGGTGCAAGAACGGCTTACTTGTATTTTCAGAAGTCACTTGCTCTTCATTTGTTCTCCACGAAATTATGTGCAAAACAAAAGAAACACAAGTGACTTCTAAAAATACAAGCAAGCTGTTCTTGCATCCAACTACTCAATTGTTAATACAAATTTATGAATTACATTATTCTAAAAACACGGGTAATTTACTTCTTCTGTGATACAAACTACATCTTTTATACTGATGCGAATTGAACCTGTATTCATATAATATCTATGTTACTGACGTGGTCTAAGGAAAGAATGTCGAGCTTCAGAATTTGACCGCTACATGGCTGCCTAGAAACTTCTTTCTCACAAGAAAGAAAATCGTTTTAGTTTATATGAGCTGAATACATTCTGCTGATTTGGTTTTCTATTCATTCTGTGCCCGAAGCTCAGATGACTTTATAATAGATATTTTTATGTTGCTCTGCTTGCTTAAATTAAGAAATCTAAAGCGTCTTGCTGCAAGAGCCAGCTTGCAACGTTCAGCTGAGAATCAGATCTTAACAGCTTACGAGTTATTTGAATGGGGCAGAGAAAACTTGAAG
>NC_046663.1:26571345-26573686 GCF_010883055.1 Belonocnema kinseyi
ATTGTTAAACTTAATGATTTCACAATATATCAATTAATTTAATATTCTTTTATATTATTTAAAAAAATTTTATGTTAACATAAACTTTTAATTATTATTCCTGTAACATTAAATAAACCACATTCTGGATTTTCTTTTCATTATTTTTTTATCATTATATATTTGTTTTCATTATATTTTTTTTCATTATAGTTTAAATAACATTTTTATTTAGACTTTCGTGGCTTTGTAAATCTTAATTCTCGACTTCAAATTTCTCATGAATCATAGTATTTGCTGACGTTATATGCTCTGGTTCTTCGATAAGCTTTCGAGATAAAGCATTAGCGCTAATGTTTGTCTTATCTGCTGAACATATAACGGTAATTTTTTTAATTTTATAAAAATTAAAAAATTCAGATGCACTTCAGCATTTTTAAATCGTTCAAATATAATTTTTTAAACAATTTTTCTTATATATTTTATAACCATCCTAATAATTAATAATCAAGTACATTACCTATATATAGGCCAATTCTTTTAAATACAGTGCAATGACTTTCAATATTTTTAAAAATCTAAGCACGGAATTAAAGCCAACAGCTCTATGTTTCTCTTTAGTAAATTTAAAAAGAAAAATATATTGTTTCATTAACATTGTATTGAAAAATATACATACTTTTTATCTTTCGTTCTATTTTGCGTATATCAATTTCTTTTAAAAATACACCTGTATGTATAACCCATTTATTGAGAGAGAAGCGCTGGTGTCGCAATGAGAATAAAATTGTCGAAGCCACAGCTGCCTTGCGAATTGTCTCTGAAGAAAAATTGAAAAACAATTTAACTATTAATGAGCATTTTTCTGGGCGGCGGTCAAATTTTTTATGTTTTGTGGTGTTAAAAAGAAATGTTAATAATAGGCTAGAATGTTTAGTTATGTGCGAGACGTTTTCCCACGGCGCCAATTATTATACAGATTTCTTGAAAACTTGTTAAAGCATACACAGAAAAAATAGAAGATAAACTTCACATCGATTTCCGACGAAAGATTCTCTACAACAAAAATTAACTTCACAGGATAAACTTTACACGAATATCGGTTAAACTTCCTTTATTGTGTTTCCATGACAAACACATGTTTTCTGAACGAAATTTCATTCTTAGTTTTTCCTGTGTACGTATAATTGTTTAATTAATTACACCAGGAAATCCGTGATTCATAATAAAAATTTATCACTCCATGTGGACTAGTTCTCCCGCTTTTTAAAATAAATAGTGAAAATTTCGAAGATTTGATCGGCAAAGAGCTGGAAAATGGAATGTACAATTTATTCGTCCCTTCTTTTTTTGCAAGACCAGACAGTATAAATTCGGAATGAATGTTCTTCTTTTCAGAGTTCTCAGGAAAAGTTTGTACAAACAGGTGTTTTGTTAAGAATGATAATTCTTATCGCGATTTGCGCTTTAAGCGCATTTCCTTATTTGGTAATTTGTCAATCCGGCCAGGAACATAGTTATCAAAAAAACTTAATGCACAACTCGCAAGCCAGTTCGTCATCCAACCCGCAACCTAAACCTTCTAACGAATTGTACCCGGGCTTGCGATACGGCGTGCCATACAACCCAAACTATCACCCCGTTTTACCCGATGGCCTTAACGGTCCCGAGTAAGTACTATTGCTTTTAATATTGTTACACATTTCACAAATTTATTTCAAATTTCACTTTTGAAAAATATATTTCATTCAAGAATTAATCTACGAGGGTAGTTCAATAAGTCCTTAGAATGAAGTATAAAAACAATTTTTTTTGGGTAAATTTTTTTTTTTATTTTTCAATATAATCTCCTTAGAGCTCTATACACTTGGTCAATCGCTTTTCAAGTTTTTTTAATCCTTCAGAAAAGTGCGTTTTCGGAAGTTCCTCGAAATAAGCACTTACAAAGGTAATGACGTCTTCGTTGTCTGTAAATCTCTGTCCACCAAGCCATTTTTTCAAGTTTGGAAATAAGAAAAAGTCACTGGGGGCTAAATCTGGTGAATACGGTGGGTGTTCGACCAATTAGAATTTTAGTTCTTCAATTTTAGCCATTGAAACGAAGCATGTGTTAACTCGGGCGTTGTCGTGATGAAAGAGAATTTTTTTTCTCGCCAAATGTGGTCGTTTTTTTTTAATTTCTTCTTTCAGCTGCTCTAATAATGATGCATAATATTCACGAGTGATTGTTTTACCCTTTTCCAATTATAGGAATAGGAATAGGAATAATAATTAAAAGTTTATGTTAACATAAAATTTTTTTAAATAATATAAAAGAATATTAAATTAATTGATATATTGTGAAATCATTAAGTTTAACAAT
>NC_046663.1:26573786-26582955 GCF_010883055.1 Belonocnema kinseyi
TTTTCAATTGGTTATAAAAACACGTAAACTCAGAAGATGTGGACTGTGACTGCACCATATATCTAGTCGGGAGTGGTGTTGACTGAAAACAGATGATTTGGAACGATTCGCGCGCCATCTGTTGGTCATTCTAAGGACTTATTGAACTACCCTCGTAACTAGCAGTATTGCGCGCGCCGGTTTCTCTTTTTTTTTTAAAGAATAGATTAAAAGTCTGTATTTTTTATGTTAAAACTATTTAATAAATGTTACAAAATATTAGTATAAAATAAAAGAAGAAACCAAGGGACGAGTTTTGTACAATGAGAAAAAATTTGCATTGAATCAAGTAGGCTAATTCACTTGGCTGATTTTACTTGAAAGAAGCAAGTATTTTCTTTTTACAAGGGACCGATTTTGTTGAATCAAGAAAATAATAGAATCAGGACAACTATTTGAATCAAGAATATATTTACTCTAAGCAAAAAACTATTGAGTTAATATATTTCATTATACTTATTTGCGTGAAGTTTAATGAAATATTTAATTAAGAATATTATATTCTCATGAAAAGTAACTGAAACTCTAACAAAATTCTCGATCCAAGTAAATTGATATAATTATTTTGACTACTATTTTAATTGAAACAATGTTCATGTTCTTGAGACAAGAAAATGAATGTATTTAGCGAAGAAATAATTTCTTTTAAAATAATGTTGGAATATTTTCCTTCAAATAATTATTTATTTGAAACGAATGTCAGATTTACTTTAAAGATACCTATGTCATCAAAATAGAATCACATCAGTCTTTTCAATATAAAAACTAAAGACTTGATACAATAGACATCACACACAAATTATGAAAATTAATATATTGGTCTAAATTAATTTACTTCTTATTGCAAAAGTATCTTATTAAGTTGACATTATATGTCAAACCTCTAAAATTATTTTGAAATTCAATAATAATTCGAAAATTCAAAACATTAGTGCACATAATCAATTTTATTTATGCAAACGTAGATAGGAATTTGCAAATTTGATCTACAAACTTTGTGCTGATACATGAATCAAATCACTCGTGAAACTATTTAAAAAATTATAAGTTTATTGCTTCGGTAAGTTTTTGTGGGTAAGAATTTAAAATTTTCAAATAGATGTAAAAAAAGTCTTAATTTTGAAATAATTATGCAAGACTCAAAAGTAATTTTATTCTTAAAATTATTAAAAGGTTATAAATGTAATTCAATTATTACATATACAATTATTACATTAAAAAATACAAAAAAAATGCATTTTTATTAAAAAATACAAATACAATTATTACATTTTCTGGATAATTTAAAAAAATTGTATGCGTTTATAAAGCAAAATATTTAAAGAAAATGAATTGAATAACATTTTTAAAAAGTTTATTAAGAGTGCATTTCATTTTATGAAAGAATAATTAAAAAATTGACAATTAGAATTTTTTCAAATAAAAGAATTGAGAATGCAAGGAGGAAGCAAATAAATATTTTCCATACGACCACCATGAGACCTTATTGCTTTTAACCTGCAAGTTCTTGCACCAAACTTTTTTTTACTTTATTTTTACTTATTTTATACTTGAAATAAAAATAAAATATCGAACACTTTTTAAAATGGGTAATATTTAAACTAGCGATTAATTCTTTTTACATATTTTAAATTATTTTTTTTTAATTGTTCTTTTAAATTAAAAACTGAATTGAAAAGTACTATAAAAAAATTAAATACATCGAAAACTGTGCGTTTTACAGAGGTTTTTAAAAATCAGAAAATATTCATTTGTCACTGAGGTTATTGAAGCGTTTCTCAACTAAAAATTTATTAATTTTTTATAAGGTTTAAATCGTTTTTAAGCGGATTGCACTCTTAAAGAAAAAAGTATTGAGCCCTTTGTAAAATAAGTGAAGTTCAATTATTCTTTGCATATTTTAAATTGTTGCTTTAGGAACGCAATTCCATATTCAGACCTTAGTAAACAATGTATGATCAAAGCATTCAAAAATTAAAAACTTTGTGGTTTATGTAAATTTTCGTATAGCAGAATATTATTTTTTGTCATTAATGTTATTAAAGAATTTTCGTACATGCAACCTTTCTTAATTATTCATTACACTTGGGTCATTTTTAAGCGTTTTAAATATTTAGAAAGAACAAGTGTTAAGTCCCTTGTTAAATAAGTGAAACTTACTTCGCTTTTTCACATATTTCACCTTATGCTTAAGAAATGTTATTTTTAATTAAAAATTGAGTATGAGAGTATTATATAAATAAAAGAGTTGGATAGATTGAAAACTGCGCATTTTATGGAGAATTTTCGTTTATTGTTTATTAATTATAGATATTTTAAAACATGTTTAAATATATTAAGAAAGCAAAAGTTTAGTGCCTTTTTTGAAATAAGTCTAATTCAATTCTAAAATTTTTGTAAATAAAAAATAGTATATTAAAGTCACTCGAAAATTCTCAAGTATCATTAGAAAGATGTTTTCTTAAAAGAAACATTGAGTTCCCGAACGTTTAGTTTAAAGATGGTTGAGGCTCACCATACGACTTCGCACGAGACTGCCTTGAAATTTTTACTCGAGATTTTGTCACCGAGATCGATGTGCTTCGATAGCGAAGTCGGTAGAGCGCGTGGTTAGGACACTAGTTTTAGGTAGTTTTATGTAGGGTTCGAATCCTCGAGGAGTGCGATTTTTCAAAGAAATTAAGCATGCGATTATGTTTGTAAGTAACAGTGTGCGAGAATCACGTGTTTTAATAATTTAAAAAATGAAGATTATATAACAATAATTTCAAAAATAATTTTTTTTTCATTGAGAAATAGTGTTCAGTTGAGGCTCATTCTATTGATCCGATCCTTCATATTCTTATATTAAAAATATATTTTCGAAGTGTATCAGAAATGATTTCTTGGAAGTGAAATATTTTCTGCATTTGAATACATCTCTATATGAAGTAACACAATAAAGTTTTAGAATAATAAAATGCGATATTGTATCTAAGAATACATTTTCTGAGATTAGGAAAATTTACGCTTGTTCCAAGCATACGGTAGCAGGAACTTATTTACTGGAACAAACTCCCACTTTCCCCTGAACTTTTCACATCAAAGTTTATGAAAAACATAAATATTTTCTTTGAAATTAAACTTTTAATTATTTTATTCCAAATTACATTGAAATTAATGAAATTTTGTATTAAAAATAACACTTTCGAGAAATCAATACTTGAAAACTTATCATGTGGGGTAAAGGTGTTGTGAAAAATGGGGTTTGTGGTCGTAGATGGATGGTAAATGTTTTATAACTGTTTTACAGAAAAATAGCTTAGACTTAAAAGTTTAAGAATTCGGAAAAATTTCTTTATTTCCTAACTCACAATTCTTCATTTGCTGAAAACTCGTCTTTCTAGTTAAAAAATTCAAAAACTATTTTTTTGAACATTTCTTTTTAATAAATTAATTTTGTTTGAAAAATTCACTTTTCTACTCTTGGTTTAAATTTGAATTACATACTGGTTCGAAAATTCTACACTGGTTAAAAATTTGAATATTTCGTTGAAAATCTTTTTTTTAAGATTTCCACAACTAGGTTTTCACTGAGAATCCTTTTTTTTAATGCAACTATTTTCGGTTAAAGATTAATCTTTTTTGTTTGAAAATTTGGCCGTACTGTTTAAAATTTATTTTTGTGTGGGTTGAAAATTTAACTGTTTGGTTAAAAGTTAAACTATTCGGTTGTAAATGCAAGTCTTTCATCCAAAAGCAAAATCTTCAACAAAACCGTTTACACTAAAAATGAAAAAGTTTCATTTGTAGTTTAAAAAAATCAACGAATTTGCAACCACATAGTTACTTTTTTAATCAGCGACTTGAAGTGCAGAACTTGCCTAATGTTAAATGAATTTGATCTTTCTTGAAATAATTTTTACAACACTGTTTTTTTATGTTGAAAATTAATTTTTTTAACATAAAATTCAACTATGAAATTTTTGGTAGAAAATTAATTTTTTAATTAGAGTATGATCTATTTGGTTAAACATTTATTACTATTTTTAATTACAATCTGTTTTGGTAGAGAACTCAGCTATTTTTTTAATTGCACTTCTCAAAGTTGAAAATTATTTTCTTAACTAAAAACTGAACTATCCCAGTTTTCATTGAATATTAATTTAATAATTAAAGCTTCATCTTTTTCTGTTTAAAACGAATCTTCTTGATTGAAAATTCAACTACTTTCTTCAATTTTCTATTTTTTTTCTAAATTAAAATTAAGAATTAAATTTTTTTAAACCGTCTTTTCACGGTAGGAAATTAAGCTTCGCGTTTGAAGATTCATCTCCTTCATTGACAATTCAACTATTTTGTTGAAAGTTCCTTTATAGTTAGTGAAAAATTAATTTATGTAAAATAAAATTGGATTATACCATTTTTGGTAGAGAGTTGATATTTGAAGTTAAAAATTGATCTTTTTTAGTTGAAAATTCAACCTGTCTATAAATGAATGTTTGTATTCTCAAAGCGATGATCACCTAGGCGAGGGCCAGAAATGAATTATTTACACCTTTATATAAGTGGTGAAGGTTATCTATTAACGCGTGACATAACATTCGAGAGAGAGAGAGAGTTAAATGTATTCTGCGACGGTTGGTGATATATCTGATCACTCCTTTTTCAAAAACGCTTGAAGCTCCCGTCGAAGTATAAGTCTCCCAAGAATGATTTGAGTTCTATAGGTTTGAGAATGGTTGGCAAGAATGCAGTAGAGGTACTGTTGCCAAGGCGACCTACGAAATTGTTGAAACCTGTACAGCTGAAGAGGATTTACAGATACATAACAATGGAGCTTAAAGGAAAGTGTCCCGTCTATAAAAATATAAATCATCGAAGGTAGAACCTAAGTGGTAGCAAATGTAGAGAGCGAAGATTTCTTGGGCTAATATAAATTTGCGGACTATCCGTTACTGAAAGAGAGTTAAAAACGGCAGATGTTTTAGCAAGAAATATACTGTCTAGTCACTGATAAACTGAAGAGAAAAATATTTACAATAGGATAATTTGCTTTGATACTCAACATTCAGGCCCTTTTGAACCAACAGTGTTCAAATGATACCTGTTGTTACAATTAAAAAATTGGCAGTGAACACAACTGTGCCACTGCACGAGTGTATGTTCCGGAATTCTTTCGTAACTTTGCTATCCGGACGACGTTGTCTTGACCTGGGCGCACCTCCACGATGCGTCACAATTTCCAGCTTAAAGGAGAAAGGTTGTCCTCTTTTAGAAGAACCAAAATACCAACCTTGATTTCTTCATCTGTTGGTTTGTTTCGCCACTTGCTTCTGGTAGTTAATTGGTGAAGATTTTCTCGATGCCAGCGTCTCCAAAAGTGTCAGCGCAACATTTGAACATGTTGCCATGCTGATAATCGGCCAGTTTGTATTTTCTCTAAATTCGCTTGAAGGATCGTGGATAATGAACTGCCTGTCAGGAAATGGCTAGGTGTTAATGGGAAAAAGTCATTAGGATCATTTGAGAGAGGTGATATTGGTCTTGAGTTAAGGATCGCTTCAATTCAATTGTTGTTTCGAGAGAGGCAATAATATTGGCTGCTTTGCCAATTAAACAACCCTTCAAATAATGGAATTTTTTAATCTGAGGCAAGGCCTCGTCAGTGTGTACCATTGACTTAAAGGTGTCGTAAAACCCGAGCCACGCGTCAAAGCTTCCCGAAAAGGTTGGTATTTTTAGTTCTGTCAATTTTTAGTTAATGAATCTATGGTTTCAGATAGCATTCCGAGTTCTCGCAATTGTATTATTTTGTGCTATAGTGAACTGATTTTCTACAGAATTATTTTCAGGAGTACCAACTGATAAATCATTAGATGAACCTTCATTACGTATGAGATTATCCCTAATTGCAACGTTTGTAATACTGAAAGCCTCTTGAACTAATAATTTCTGTTTTAGTAATGTTTTAACTCTACCGCGAATTGCATAGTATATGTTCTCGAAAGCTGAGCGCTCTTTATGATGAGTCTGTAATTGACGAATGACTAAAAAAATATTAAATATTAAATATTAAATTAAATAAATTAAAATATTAAAATTAAATATTAAATGACTAAATAAATGAATAAAAATAACTCTCGTTATTTTCTTCTGATAAAGTTTCAATTCCTTCCAGACCATTTCAAATCCTTTACTGAAAGGAAGAATAAAATCTTTAAATCTATCGTCTAAATCCAAATTTTAAATGTTAGTTTCGTTTGTTACTGAATCTAAAAGTTTTTCAAAGGTGGTTAATTGACGTTTTATATTTCCGCGCTGTTTTTTGAATTTTTTAAATTGTTTTTCTGATATTTTTCAACCTTGTTTTAACCCTTTAGAAATTGCGTTGACTATCAATGTATATGAGGAAGGAAAGGTAAAGGAAAGGATGGCAGTTAAAATTATCACTCACCGTTATTTTTGTTGCTGGCCACTTACCCTGTTAGATGCTGCTTGTTGGCTCCAGAAAGTTTGGATGTAGTTGGAAGCGATGCTGACTCCAAAAAATTGAGAAAATATTTTTGATAGCTGGACCAATTGCTGGTTCCAAATATATACTGAATGAAATATAGTCTGAATGAACTATCAAGTCTGCCCTAAGAACCACTTTTTATTTATCACACACATTTCACTTCTTCCGCCAAATGAAAGTTCCGACGAAAGAATCTTGCTTGAAAGAGACCAATAAACTGTCTATAAATAAATGCTTGTATTCTCGAAGCGATGATCAGCTAGGCTAGGGTCAAAAATTAATTACTTACACCTTTATATCACTGCTATTGATATTTATTAAGGAAAACACATTTGTTCGTGGACTGTGTAAAGATTTAGGATGGTAAGTGGTGAAGGTTCCCGCGTGAAAAAAGTTTGCATGGCTCAAGCATGGCAAGACACTTGGAAATATCTGGCTGAAGCATGGTTTACGGCTAAATGGCAGCATGGTGCAAGCCTTGCTCCTGTCCGTTTCCCATGCTTAGGACACGTTAAACACAAATGAATATTCTTAAGAACATGCAAGTGTCAGAGAAAATTAACCTGAGTGAAAAATGAAAATATTAGGTTTGCCAATAGCCGACACGTCTCTAAATGGTAAGTTCGCTACCCGGGTGCGCCGATTCGCGCACCAGGTACTGTAGCATATATTCTACGAGAACTTTCTATGAATTTAAATTGTGCCAATTGTCAAAATAACTACCATTAGTAAGTCGATGATCTGTGTGAATCTAGTCGCGCACTAGGTTGCTTAGCACGTATTCTACGAGAATTTTTTCAAAATGAAGATTGTTCAAACAGCCAAAATTACTCAAAATTGTGAGCCGACGATCCGTGTGCACCAGATCGAGCACCAGGTAGTGTAATACGTATTATACGAGACCTTTTTAAAAATTTAAATTTTGTGTATAATGAAAACAATTCCAAATGGTCAGTCGACGACTCGGGTACACCAGGTCGCGCCCCAGGTATCTTATTACGTATTCTACGAGAACTTTTTTAAAATTAATATTGTTTCAACAGCCGAAATTATTAAAAATTGTGTGTCGACGACCCGGGTGCACCAGGTCGCGCACCAGGCAGTATAATACGTAATCTACGAGAACTTTTTAAAAATTTTAATTTTGTGAATAATGAAAACAATTCCAAATGGTCAGTCGACGACTCGGGTGCACCAGGTCGAGCGCCAGGTACCTTATTACGTATTCTACGAAAACTTTTTCAAAATTGAGATTGTTTCAACAGCCAAAATTACTAAAAATTGTGTGTCGGCGACCTGGGTGCACCAGGTCGAGCACCAGGTAGTATAATACGTAATCTACGAGAACTTTTTAAAAATTTAAATTTTGTGAGTTAGAGCAGAAGAAGAGATAAAAATACAAAACGACTTTGAAGGAAGCAGGAAACTACTTTATAAAAACATGAAAGGAAACAAAAGTACAGAAATTGTCAACATGAGAAATAGTAGGGGGGAAATGGTATATGATGCAGACGGAATACTAGAGGCTTTCAGAGACTATTTTAGGAGAAAATTCGGAGAGGAAGCTATAGGACACCACAACTGCGATGTTGAACACGATGCGATGGTAAACTCAATTGAAAGGGTCTGTGTCACTGAGGTTAGGGATATAATTAAGAGCTTGATAAACGGTAAGGCTGCCGGGGTAGACGGTATTTACGCTAAAATGCTTAAACACGGTGGCGAGTGCATACTACATAGAGTTTGCGAATTGATAAATTTATGTTTCGAGATGGGAGACGTCCCAGACGATTGGAAAGAAACGATTATCGTACCAATATACAAGAGAAAGGGAGATAGAAGCTTGTGCAATAATTACAGAGGGATTAGCTGATAAAACACCGTAAGTAAAATATATTCAAAAATACTTATTCATATGGTGATGAAAATAACAGAAGCAAAGATTTGGGAAGTCAAAAGTGGGTTTATGCCAGAAAGTTCATGTACGGATCAAATATTTAGCTTAAGGCAAATAACAGAAAAAAGTTTGAGAGTAGGAAACAAAGTTTTCTGTGCATTTGTTGACCTAGAGAAAGCTTTTGACACGGTAGATAGAAGTAAACTTTGGGAAGTCCTGAAAGATTATGGAGTCAATGGATAGATACTACAAGCTATAAAAACAATATATACAGGTAGCAAAGCGAGTGTAAGAGTGAATGGGAAACTAAGTGACTGTTTCGATATTATTCAAGGAGTTAGACAAGGATGCGTTATGTCTTCATGGTTTTTTATATTATTTATGGACAAGTGTTTAAGAATGTCTCCCTTCGACGAAGAGGGTGTGGATCTAGAAACACTAAGGGTACGAGGGTTATCGTTCGCAGATGATAAGGTTGTTATGGCAGAGTCTATCGAAGACCTACAAAGAATGTTGAATAAACTAGATGCAAGCATGAAGAGCATGAGCCTCAAAATTTACGAAAATAAAACAAAAACTATGGTGTTCGAAGGAAAGAGTGAGAAAACACTATGCAATATTTTATTTAATGTTGTGAGAATTGAACAAGTTGATAAGTTCGTATACCTTGGTAGCTTATTTACTAGGGACGGGAAGATAGATGAGGAATTAGATGGACGAATAAATGAAGGTAAGAA
>NC_046663.1:26583055-26594441 GCF_010883055.1 Belonocnema kinseyi
ACCGCGGAAAGAATGGTTAGAATGTGTGAATGAGACCCTACTTAGAAGAGACATAAGAAGCCACAGAAACACGAGAGCCTGCATGAAAAAATGCATGGACATTAAAGAAGCTAGAGAAGTATGCCAGGACAGGAAAGTATGGCGGCAAATAGTGAATAAAAAGAGTGTCAGTAGAGTGAATGAAGCCTGAAACAAAAGACCTTGACCACTAATGAACCCAAGTGGGGAACCTTACATAACGACTTCGTGAGGTTCTTCGCTTGGGGTGATTGCTAGACAGATTGATCAGCAACCTGGGTCGGAGCAGTGTTACGGAACGAACGTGTTATTTACTTAAATAGCACGAGAATTCTGGATCAATCTGAAAAATCTCTATCCCTTCCACACACTACTCCTTTCCCTTGCCGAGTGAGTCACGCCTACCCCGAACGGGAAATGGCTTAATGGTGTAATAATAATAATAATATAATAATAATAATATAAATATAATAATATTAATGAAAACAATTCCAAATGGTGAGTCGACGACTCGGGTGCACCAGGTCGCGCCTCAGGTAACTTATTACGTATTCTACGAAAACCTTTTCAAAATTGAGATTGTTTCAACAGCCAAAATTACTAAAAATTGTGTGTCGACGACCCGGGTGCACCAGGTTGCGTCCCAGGTAGCTTAGTACGTATGCTACGAGAACTGTTTCAAGATTAAGATTGTTTCAACAGCTAAAATTACTAAATTGTGAGTCGACGATCCGGGTGCACCAGATCGAGCACCAGGTAGTATAATACGTATTCTGCGAGAAATTTTAAAAAATTTAAATTTTGTAAATAATAAAAACAATTCCAAATGGTGAGTCGTCGGCCTGGGTGAACCAGTTGGCACCTCAAGTAGTTGAGCACGTATTCTACGAGGCACTTTTCAAAAGATAGATTATTCCAGGCGCGACCTGGTGCACCCGGGTCATCGACTAACCATTTGGAACTGTTTTCATCATTCACAAAATTTAAATTTGTAAAAAGTTCTTGTAGAATACGTATTATACTACCTGGTGCTCAATCTGGTGCACCCGGATCGTCGACTCACTGATGGTAGTTATTTTGGCAATTATCACAATTAAAATTTTTTTAAAGTTCTCGTAGAATATGTGCTAAACTACCTGGTGTGCGAATCAGTGCACCCGGGTAATAAACTTACCATTTAGAGACGTGTCAGCTTTTGGCAAACCTAAGATTTTCATTTTTAATGCAAGCTCGTTTTCTCTGACACTTACACGTTCTTAATAATATTCATTTGTGGTTAGCGTGTCCTAAGCATGGGAAACGGACATGATCAAGGCTTGCGCCATGCTGCCATTCTTCCGTGACACATGCTTCAGCCAGATATTTCCAAGTGTCTTGTCATTCTTGAGCCATGCAAACTTTTTTCACGCGGGTTATCTATTAACGCGTGCATGACATTGGAGAGAGAGTTAAGTGTATTCTGCGACGATTGGTGATATATCTGATCTCTCCTTTTTCAAAAACGCTTCAAGCTCCCGTCGAATTACAAGTCTTGGGAGCTTCCACCAATTGGAAGTGATGGAGTTGGTTGGTGTGGTTGATTGGCAACACCCTCGAGAAGGCGCAGTCAAGACAAGCAGATATTGGGGTTTTCCGAAAAAGGCCCTGATTTAAGTTCTATGGGTTTGAGAATGGTTGTCAAGAATGCAGTAGAGGTACTATTGCCAAGGCTACCTACTAAATCATTTAAACCTGTACAGCTAAAGAGGATTTACAGAGACATAGAAATGGAGCTTAAAGGAAAGTGTCCCGTCTTTAAAAATATAAATAATCGAAGATAGAACCTGAGTGGTAGAAAATGTAGAAAGCGAAGATTTCCTGGGCTCATATAAAATTGTGGACTATCCTTTACTAAAAAAGAGTTAAAACAGCAGATGTTTCAGCAAGAAATATACTGACTAGTCACTGACAAACTGAAGAGAAAAATATGTACAATAGTATAATTTTCTTAGTACTCAACACAACCATTTGTTTGAAAATGCATATATGTCGATAAAAATTCGTGTTTTTGGTTGGTTGCAGATTCCTTTTTTTGGTTAAAAATTAAATTGTTTAACTAAAAATTTATATATCCCACTTTCGGTGAAACACTGAAATCTTAGAATTAAACATTTATATTTTTGGGTTGAAAATATAAGTATTTGTTTGAAATATCGTCTTTTTTTATACAAAATTAATCTTTTTGGTTGAAAATACATCTGTTTGCTTGAAAGTTCATTTACGTATCAGCAATTGCATCTATTTTAGTAAAATTTCAATTCATGTGTTAAAATTTAATTGTTTGTTGTTAAATATTAATTCTTTTAACTAAAACGGAATTATCATATTCCTGGTTTTATATATTTATATTTTTAATAGAAAATTTATCTCTTTTAGTTGAAAACTCAAAAATTTGTTTGAAAATTTATCTTTTTGATTGAGGATTCAACTATTTTATTAATAACTCAACTGTACAATTTTAGTATAAAAAATTATGTTTTCAATTAAATATTAATATTTTTAGTTGAAAATTCGTCTTTTCGGTAGAAAATTGTTTTTCCTTGTTAAAATAGTATATCTCTTTATCAAGGATTCAACTATTTACTTGATTTTTGGTTTGTTTATCAAAAATTAATGTCTTTAAGGAAAATTTTGATTATATCATTGTTGGTTGAAAACTAATGGTTTTTCGTAGAGAATTAATTTTATGTGTCAAAAATTAATCTGTTTTTTATTATTTTTAACATAGAGGTCCAAATTCGATTTTTATTGTCTTATATAGGAAAAAAACATCTTGCATAATTAACTATGAAACAAATTTTCTCGCTGAGAGATTCTGCTAAATAATGTATAGAACCTGCTTGATCTTAAGTAAATTCTATCTTCTTCTAAATACTTTTCAGAATATTGTTCTTGGATTGAAAATTAATTTAGTCGAAAACAATTTACATTTGTATAAGGTTTCTTACAATTTATAATAATAATTCTCCTTAAAACAGATTATTTAAAAAACAACAAAAAAAGGAATAAAATAATAAAAAATTTAATATAATTACATATATTGAGGTCAGTCTGTGGGTTAAGACTGATTTAGTAATAGTTAAATTGAGATAAAGAGGTAAAATCAATTATATTAAGACAGGGAGATGAGCAATGGACAGTGACTCTAAGTTTGAGACACTTGTTGGATGTCACAAAATCTGGTTACTTCTTCAAGTAGATTGCTCGTCTACTTGATTCTGTGATCTGACGGAGCGTGTATGACATCCAGGGGTGGTTTGGTCCGGTTCTGGTGACGTGCGGTTATCTCCATCGAGTGCAGGTGTTATAAAGAATCCCGAGATCGTGAAGATATGCAAGGGATGGAATTGCCACAGGGCATTGATTTTTATCCAAAAGATGGGTTTTTCACAGGGCCTTGTTTCCATTTACAGGATGGTTTTCTCACAGGGTCTTGGTTGTATCCGAGGGGTAGGTTTGTCCAAAAGGGATGAGTCTCTAGAGGTGCCCGTGGTAGTTAACAGTGCAGCTTCACCAGAAGATCTAAATCCGAGGAGGCAGGGAGAATTATTTAAAGATGAGTCCCCTTGGTTTTGGACATTAATACCAGAGGGGTGTTGCTCCTGTGAGTCACACTCCAGGTTAAAGGACTGACGAGTCCTTGTCGGAGATCGTTGTGTCATGTGAGCCACTGAGTTCTTATTCACTCCCAGAAGTGAGGAGTTTTTTTTTAGAGTAACTCATACCCTAAGCAGAGGGGGTACTGTTTGTAAGGGGTGTGTGCAGAGCAGAAGATTAGATGAAAAGTGTATTAAATTTTCTCTTAGGGTCGACATTGGGCGCCAAATTGAGGTCAGTCTGTGGGTTGAGACTGGTTCGCACCCTAGATTGGCTGCCGGGAGACAAGGGAGGCAGGACACTTAGCGGTTCGGTGATGGGGCTCCCTTGCCTCACGTGGTAGGTAGCGCGTAGATGGGAGAGAGTTAAAAGCTCATACTCCAATAGAGGACTCGGTTTGGTGGTGAGGCGGGGTTTCCACGTTGATTCGGGGCTCTTCGATGCTGAAATCGAATTTCGTCGACGCTCTCTCCGTGCTGAAGTTTGAGTTTTCGTGTCGCGGGGTGGTCCTTCCAATAGGGGAGTAACTCTGTCCGTAAAGGAGGTCCGCTGCGACTGTACCGTGAAGGTGGCATGCAAATGTTAGAAAGTCGGAATCATCGATCTGCTCGTTCTGGGGGCTCGTGGAGAAGTGAAGTCTTGGTCTTGAAACGTACTATATTTAACGGCTAGCCGGGTGGCCGCGCGCCACTTACAGCGCAAGTGAGGGGGAGGGGGGCGTTGGCCCGTGGTCGAAATTGCCAAAGTTAACGAGCGAGGATGTTTTCGACAATGCGGTTGGGCGCGGGTGTCGCACGATTGGCGCGCTTTCATCAAGCAAAAGTCTACAAGCGTGATCGATGATCAAAGCCGCGCTTGCGCTGTTGAGTCAATTTATTCTAAGTTGAATGACAAGTAAGGTTAGAATGCCCAGGCGACGAAAGTAACAATCATGGATGTTTGCTAAATATAAGTCATGGTTATAAATATTATTTATAATCATGAATATAATTTAGCGGACATCAATACTTCCCTGAAAAAAAATTTGTAAATGACGTTTTCGGTTATTAATTGTTTCATTCAATAAAAAATTGATAACAAAACTTTTCCGACTACATTGGTATTGTTTTCTCATCAATTGTACTTCTTTAAAATAAAATAATATTTTAAGATAACTGCGAGATTTATTAATAGATCTTAATAAAACTAAACAAAATTTAAATTTAAAAATAAGTAATTTTCATTTTTTATTAGTTCACAACTAAGATATTAATAAAATAATAATGCTTCCAATTGTAAAACTGCGTACCAACAAGATATCATGTACTTTTCGCAGATTTAATCAAATGCATTGATGAAGGCCACCATTGTGTGCTGAAACATTTGAAACAACTTAATTAGTTTCCATTCAACTCTCCCTAAAGCCAACAACTTACATAAACAATTTATAAAAAATTCTTTATTTATTAAAAAAATATCTTGGGTAGAAAATTAATCTTTGCATGGAAAAATTCATATTTTATGTTAAAACTTCAACTGTTTGGTGTCAAATTCATCTGTTTTAGTTAAAATTTCAAATAATCTGTAGAAAAATTCATTTTTCTCATTGAATATTAACTTTCATAAACTAAAAAGTGTATTATTCTATTTTTGTTTAAAATTTTTTATTTTTTATTGAACCTTGATCTTTTTTATTAAAGAATGGAATTATTTGTTCGAAAATTTATGTACTTTGTTGGAAATTTGTGTTTTTTTTTTAGAAATGTAAAACTGCTTCCTTGAAAATTCATCTTTTTGATTGAGAATTCAGCGATTTTGTTAAAAGTTCCTTTAGTTAGTCAAAAATTAATTTATGTAAGATAGAATTAGGTTATACCATTTTTGGTAGAAAATTGATATTTGAAGTTAAAAATTGATCTTTTGTAGTTAAAAATTCAACCATTTGTTTGAAAATGCACATATTTGGATGAAAATTCGTTATTTTGGTAGAAAATTAGTCTTCTTGTTTGAAAATTTATCTTCGTGATTAAAAACAAAAATATTAAGTTGTACATTTTGTTTCTCTTTTTTTGTTAAAAATTAAATTCTCTAACTGAAAATTTAACCATCCCACTTTTGGTGAAACACTGAAGTTTATAATTAAATATTGATGTTTTGGGTTGAAAATTCAATTATTTATTTCAAACATCGTCCTTTTTTATAAAAATAATCTTCTTAGTTGAAAATATATCTGTTTGCTTAAAAGTTCAACTATGTACAATGAAATGCATCTATCTCAGTAAAATTTCAATTAATTTGTTGAAATTTAATTCTTTGTTGTTGAATATTAATTCTTGTAACTGAAGAGGAATTATTCTATTTCTAGTTTGATGTATTTATATTTTCAATTAAAAGCTTTTTGTAGAGAATTAATTTTTGTAGCAAAAAATTAATCTGTTTTTTATTATTCTTAACATAGATGTCTAAATTCGATTTTTTGTCTTAGATCGGAAAAAAACGTCTTGCATAATTTACTATAAAACCATTTTAATCGCTGAGAGATTCTGCTAAATAATGTGTAACTTGAAACTTGATCTTTTTTAGTTAAGAATGGAATTATTTGTTTGAGATTTCCCGTATTTTGTTCAAAATTTATGTTTTTTGTTAGAAGTATAAAACTTTTCTCGTTAAAATTCATCTTTTTTTTTATTAGATTTGGTAAAGTTAAGATGTTAAGTAAAGTTAGTGTAACACTGGTGTATTTTTAGGTATAAGTTAATGTTTTAGATATTGTTTGCATTCTATATAAACATTAAAATTAAGTTTTATTCCTGTGACGCATGGAATTTTTTAAAAAACTGTATTGCTGATATAAAATGCGGTAACACCTTATTGCGATTTTGAGGTTAATATTCCATTTTGTAATTCGAGAGCGAACTGCTCGCAGTTAAAAAATTTATCAAAAAGACGTAGGGTGAAAATTTAAAAAGATATTTTTTATTTTAATCCTGACTAAAATAGTTTCTGTTTTTTCACCAAAAATTTTACAAATTCGCATGAAATTTTTGTAAAATTTTTTTGAAATTTTTATGAAAAATTTATCTAATTTTCAGTGTTGTTCAAATAGGGAGTATTTTTTCATAATAAAAAAAATAAGTAAAAGCTTAACTTTCGTAAAGCTTTTACAGTACATTTACATAACTTTTCATAGGAAAAAATAATATTTCATAGAATTTTGTAGATATACGGATAATTTACATTAAAGGGGAAAATATTATCTAATTCTGCGACCAGCAGTACGCTCTTGTATTCAAAAATTTATTCCTAACCTCAAAATCTGAAAAAGTTGTTATCTCATTTTGCACCAGCAGTTGACTTTGATAACAAAAATCATAACGAATTCCATGCTTCAAAGGAATATTACTTAATGTAAACGTTTATATTAATAACAAATAATAATTTAAACATTAACTTTCAACTATAAATATACTAACCCCACCGATAGAAATCTCAGAGTATATGCTAAAGATTCTCAAGGCTCTGTCAAGCTCTAAGAAATTCTCCGCAGGCACTCAGGTAGATATGTTTAATGGTCCAGATAGCTCGTATAAATGCTTTGAAGGCTTTAAAATGTCTTTTCCGAAATTAAAATGAAAATACGATCATAAATAACAAGCAGAGAGGCTTAAATTGAAATAAGAATTCGATCATAAATAACAACCAGAGGCGCATGCTTGAACTGCGCGGCGCTCATTGGCTCTCGTTCGCGTACGTATTTAAAAATGCAATACTCTTATCGATAAATTCAAGCAATACAAGCAGATAATGTTATGCAGAATATTGAAAATGATGTATAATGTATAAACATATTATCATAAAAACTTTTGATATTTTACTAATTATAGAAAAAAATTAAAGGGACCATATCTGGGCCAGATCGGATCCTCAATATAGATGTCCAGATCTGTGCCCTGTAGGGTAGGGTGTTTCATTTACGGCCTAGCGATAGACAAATTATTCTATCGGGGCCACATTTTTCCCTATCGAGGCCCGACCGGCGGCCCACCAAAATTTCTGCACAGGGATGAAAATTATGAGGTAAACTGACCATTAGTGGGACATCCTATAATGTCTAACACTGGGACAATAATACCTATCGTTGAGTATCGTTTATATTCCAACATAAACTATAAAATTAAAAAGGATTCATTTTTTTTAAGTTCTTTTAAATTATGTTAGCCCTACTTATTTTTGTTCTGAAGAATTTTTGGGAAGTTACCTAAACCGGGACGAGCTGTCTAATGATCCCAACTTTGGCAAGTTGAGCTACTGCGCTTGCCAGGAGCGGCGACTCAAATTGGTCGCTGTTGGCGCGCTATTCAAACTGGGTATAATTAATCGTTATTTAAATTAAAATAAATGATTATTATAAATTGTACATTTACATAAGTAATTACGCATTTTATGATGTAAGGTTAGAAAAAAATAACAATGCTTATATTTCGTAAATAATATTACATTATCTTTTAACTCAGAAGATGAGTCTATATTTCATAAAAAAGGTTTTTTTAAAGTTTATTTAACGAGCGGAATCTATACCGAAATCTGGGTAAGAATAGCCAAAAAATTTAGGTACTGGTAAACACTGGCTAGATTTTTGTTATAAGAAATGATAATTTTTTTTCTTATTTCTCTTTATGAGCGTCATTATATGGCGTCTCTGAATTAAAAAGAACTCGTGTGAGCTGATAACTTTATTTTCAGGTATTATTCTAGTGTTGTTTTTTCCATGGAAATTTACACATAAAATTATGCGACTATTCATACATATTATAATAAATATTAGAAATTTATTCATACAAAAAATTAGTTGGTGAAATGTAAGTTAGTCTTAAGAACAAAAAAAACGATTAATTACAAAATATACGCGTTTACATTTTTTTCTCTCCCCCCTGAAATTTTTTTAATGCTTAGGTAAGTAATGTAATATAGTATCTCATAAATTAAATTTTTCAATAAAAATTAGTAGGTATGCATCAAAATTTAATATTATAGATTTATATGAAATATTAATGAGATTGATATTATCGATTCACTTTTTAAGATAAATTAAGTAAATTAACTTTAGCAGTTCTGGCAAATTTTGAAATTTTAAAATGAGAAATACTAATTTTCTACCAAGAAAGAATCATTTTTATCAAAAAATATGAAAATTGATGTTTCAGACAAAGAATGTTTTAATTATAAATTAAACGTGACATTTTTAACAAAACAGTTGCATTTTTCATAAAAAAGATGTACTTTATGATTTAAATGATAAATTTTTTAACCGAAAAGACGAATTTTCAACAAAATAGTTGAAATATTAATCAAAACTGATTTTTCAGTCAATAAAATATTGAACCAAATAATAAAATTTATAACAAAAAAATAATTTAAATTGTTTTATTACTTTTTTCAGTTTATGTATTAACTTGAATTAAGATGAATTTTAATTAAAAATTTACTTCAAAACATTTTCATTTGCAAAATGAATCTATAATATTAAATTTTAATGCGTCCTTACTAATTTTATTACAAGATTTAATTTATGATTTAATAAATTACTTACTTAAACAGTTGGCCAAATTTGAGGTTAAAATTAGAGGTTTCAATAAACTATTTTTTTAATACTTTTGTCTATAAAAATAGGAATTTCATAACAAAATGTATGGCTTTTCGACCAGAAAGTTGAATTTTGAATATGGAAATTTAAATTAATTAAATAAATTTAATTTTAATTTATAGAAAATTTACAAATACAAAACAAAAATTTTAATATGGAAAAAATATATATTCAAACAAGAAACACTTTAAAAAAAGTATGAGTAAATTTTCTTGTACTAAAATAAATATAAAAATAATTAAAATCAAGTAAAAAACATTTTGTCATTTGAAAAAACTTCTAATCTTAGTGTTCTTTACAATACTTTTTGTCTGAATACGTCAGAAATATCAAGGTCTGCCTCGGGTCATTTGATTTTGATAAAACTTGGTGAAATTATAATGCTGTATGAAAGAAGTTTTTGGCCAAAAGGATTTTTGAAAATTCTCATAATTGTGGTAGTTACGCCAGGTTAAATTTCGGGGTCAAATTTTTTGAATTGTCAATATTTTTGGAAAAGATAAAATTGCATTTAAATACAATTAGAAAAAACTTTAATTTCTTCTGGAAAAAATGAAATAAAATTTTTTTTTGACGTAATAAAAATATTATGAAAATTCTTCTGATCAAAGAAGCTATAATTGTGAAAAACTAAAAAAATTGCAAATAATATGACTAAAAACTACCAATTTTTGACGATACTATTTCAGAAGCAAATTGAATGCAAAAGAAACATTTTCAATGATTAACTATGCAAAAATTCATAAATAAATTACCAAATAAATGTTCGGATGCAATTTCTCATCAAAATTACATAACGAATTCTCAACGAAATAGTTGAATTTATAAATACAGAAATGAATTATACTAGAAAAGTAAATTTTTTAAAGAACATGAATTTTTGACAAAATAATTGCATCTGTATCAAGAAAAGGATGAATTTTTAACAGTAATTTGTAACTGCTTCTTCCCTTTTAAATCTTCGTGCGCAATTTTTGATACAATTACTAAAAAATGTCTATTTTAAAATAAGTCTTTAAAAATTACGTTTTCAGTTAACAAATTAAATTCCAAAAACCTCAATGAATGTTAAAACCAGAAAAATGAATTTTTTTTCTCACAAAAAACTTTGAATTTTTACACAAAAATATAAATTTTTAACTGAAAAGTATAAATCTGAAAGCAAAAATGGAATAGCTACATTTCTATTTAAAAAATATAATATAATCCTTATAAAAAATAAATTAAACACATTATAAACCAAATTAATGAACTTTCAACCAAAACAATTAATTATTATCCAAAACGAGTAATTTGCCACAAAATACAAAAAAATATTACTGACGAAAATATATTTTCAAGTACAAAAAAAATAGTTAAAGTTGAGGTTAGAATGCTAATTTTTAACTAAAAAAACCATACAAATTTTCGAAACATTATTTGAAATTTTTGACCAAAGAAATGGCTTGTCTACCAAAAGAAAATGTGTTATTCCAGAAAATGTTGAATTTAAATTTAACAAGGTCAATTTTGAAAGCAGAAAATTAATTTTCTCCTTACAAAAGATGAATTTTCGATAAAATTGTTAAATTTTCATTGAAATCAATGAATTTTCATCCTGAAAGATCAATTTATTTATTTATTTTACTATGATAAATAACTTTGAATACACATTTGCTTCTACACTAATGGAAAAAATTAAAGAGGCGAGAAAATTTTCCGAATTTTTTGTGATTTTTCGGAATGCTGTATTTTAATGAAAAATGGTCGTATGATGGTCTTAATAAAAGCGTTTTGAAGTCTTAAGTTTCTAGTTTTGAGATCTTTTAGAAAAAAAATGTTAGAGCTACACGTTTTGCGCAATTTTAACAAGTAATGTGAGAAAGAAATTAAAATTTTTTTTTTGCGTTTTTTTTCCTTTCACTTCATTTTGCAACGTAATCTCTTTTTGGACAAAAGAATTTCTCATACTGGTGCTTTATTGCAATGATGCCATATTTATAGACCGATTCGTCAAGTTCCTAAAAATACTTATTTGCAGCATCGAGGACTTCTTCGTTCCTCTGAAATTCTTTACCTTCGTGCCATTTTTAAGGTTAGGGAACAGCTTGTAGCTGCTAGGGGGGGGGG
>NC_046663.1:26594451-26601207 GCF_010883055.1 Belonocnema kinseyi
GAATTTGCAGTTCACATCCTAATAGCAGAAACTATCTCACTTACCTCTATTTGCGGTCCTCTATCACCATTTTATACATTTTTTCGATCATTTCGGGAGTTGCGACCTCAACAGGGCGTCCTGAACGTGGCTTGTGAGAAGTGTTCGCTGGACCTTTTTCAATTCAGAAACCCTCTGTTTAACCGTCGAATATAATGGAGAAGAGACTTTTAGTATGAAGTCCATTCCTTTTTTAATTTAAATTGGCGTTAGGCCTTTTAAACATAAGTATTTAATGGGTTCTAGATTCTCTGATTTTTCCATTTATGCACAAACAATCGAGGTACGTTGTCCAGTATGCTCTCAAATGTATAATAATAGAGCAATCGAGTTAAAAATTGATATACAAACTGGCGAGATACAGTACTATAGAACACATGCTAAAAAATTAGCTCTGCTGGCGCCATCTCTATGTCCGGCTGGAAACTTTTCACTTCACCCTTGCATATCATTCAGAAAAATCACTAAAAATTAGGGAAATTTTTTCGACCCTTTTTTTTCATTAGTGCATAAATCGAATTTCATGAGAATTTCACATTTATTTATTTACAAAAGGATACCTTACGGTATCTGACATAGGCAATGGTAAGGGGTGAAAATGTCAGAAGAACGTCTTACGTTATTTTTTATGACCCTTGAATCTTAACTTCATTTGGTCAAAGATTCCCGAAATTTCAAGAATTTTCTGCCTCGTAGCAACCATGTATTTAAAATTCTCCCACACTTCATTTTTCAATTACAATAAATTTTATTCCATAGGGTTCTACCGATTATCCCCAGAACCGTAGGAGCAAGTAATCTTTTCTATTTCAAAAAACAACTATTCTTCACAGACGACCACGAACATCAATTATGTGCCTATCTTGATTCGCTTGGAACATTATATTGCACTTATATAGGTATCTAAATTATTTTAAAATTTGTATTACTTTTTAAAAATATTTTCGATCATGAGATTTTGCAGGGTTTCGTAGCCCCTGGTAGAAACCGTTATAGTTCCGGGCAAGTATCCGCCCGTCGATCGTACTTTTCTTCAAGAAGGGGATGTAAAGAAAACGTATACATTTAAACCTTTAATTTTTTATTATTATTTTAATTATAGCTTTGATTTAAATTATTATTTTTTACTAAAAAAATGATTTATTCACGATGAAATTGAAATTTTCACTACAGATTAATTTTATATTCAAAAAGGTAAATTTTGAACCAGATACATCAACTTTCGACTGAATTAAATTAATTTTTCACTGAAAATTTAGTAGTTAAATGTGATTTAAAAATTTTATTTTCCATTTAAAAAAATTGCAACTAAAATAGGGATCCTTAGACAGGCTTTTTTGTTTAAATTGATACTCTCCCTAATGAAAGGTACATTCCAGAGGTTTTCTGAGAGAAATAAGAAAGACGCAATTTTTTACTTATTTTTGAGTAAAATGTGTTTTAAGAATTGCGAACGCATTGTCATCGAGCTAATGAAAGATTATTCCGAACCGTCGGTGGCTCCCCGGTAGACGGCTCGGCTGATAGCCGTAAGGTTTCGCGTTCAATTCCTGCAGTCCATACTTCTTTTTAGTTTTTCTTATTTATAAAAATACTTGTTTATTTCATTTTCTTAAATATTTAATACAATTATACCATTTGATGATTATTTATTCGATATTTTGAATAAAACTCTGTTAATCGCATTTTTATCATCACTCATTTGGACAGTGTTTAAACGAAAATTTCAGAAATAAATACGAAATATCAGTGAATGCAGTGACTTATTTTACAAATACTTACTTACAAAAAACAGAAGTGTCTTGAAAGTGTATTTTTGTGTATTAAAAAACATTGTCTATTCGTTGTGTGAATAAATAATCATAAAATGGCATAATTATATCGAATATTTTCCAAGAATGGAATGAACAAGCATTTTGATTATTAAAAAAAGTACGGATAGCAGGAATCGAACTCGCAGCCTTGCGACTATCAGCAAAGCGTTTAACCAGGGAGCTACCGACGCTTCAAAATAATCTTGAATTGGCTCTATGACCATGCGCTCGCAATTTTTAAAATGGAGTTTTGAGGAAAATGAGTCAAAATAGCGTCTTCTTAATTTTTCTTAGAAAGCCTCTGGTATGTACCTTTCATTGAGAAGAGTATCAATTAAAAAGAAAACAGACCCAAAGGCCCCCTCATAAGTAGTTAAATATTCAATCAAAAATATGAACTTTCAAACAAAAAGATCAATTATCAACTAAGTAAAATTTACTTATTTACTTAAATTAAATTAATTTTTATTTAAAAGATCAACATTTTAACAAGACAGACGATTTTCGTTCAAAAACATTAATTTTCTACCAAAAAGACTAGATTTCGACAAAAAAATGGTTTCATTAAATAGTTAAATTTTCAGTTTAACTAATTAATTTAATATTTTATAGAACGCAATTTCATACAAAATTGTTAAATCCTCAAACTGAAGAGAATACGGCTTAACCAAATACTTCATTGCTATAAGAAAAAAGTGGATTATAAAAAAATCGAATAGTTAAATTATTAGCTTGAAAAAAAATTTCTATTATGAAAAATACACATTTAAAAAAAATGGTTACATTTTTGACGAATCGAATAAAAGAAATACATGACTTCTCCACGAAATATTTGAATTTTTGACAAAGAAGACAGATTTAAAAAAAAACATTTTAACGCGGAGAACTTAGAGTTTATTAATAAAACAGTTTAATTTAATTCTCTTAACCGAAAAAATAAATATTGTACAAAGAAGTTTTTATTTATAGAGAAAAAATGTTAGTACATTAGTTTTCAAAAAAATTGTTTAAAATAAATAAAGAAAGGATCGATTAAAAAAAAAATAATTACATTTCCAGTAAAAAAATATTTTTCACGGAGTACGAAATTTAGGAAGTAAGCGCAAGTGAAGATTGAAATGTGGAGAGGGAAGGTGGTAGAATTAAAGGGAAGTAGGGCAGGACTTGTATTGGAGGGGGAGGTTTGAACGCCTTATTAACGACTAATATGACTACGGTCCATTTTTTTATGACTAAGGCACTTATTTTGACTGATTTTGAATAATTCTTTTTTCACAGGCCCTGATTCCCTATCTTTTGCTGCAATTGTTGAAAATAATTTCGACCATTATGTGTTAGGTTATAATAATCAACTTGTATTATTTGAATGGAATAGTTTAGCACATAGGCATGGTAAAATTTTATACACATTTCAAGATATCCACCTACCGCGAGGCCATACACTCTATGATGGAATAGGTGACCCATTTGATGGACTATGTTTTTGTAAGAAAAATCTACTGAATTTTAGTTTAAAATTTAGGTTTAACAAAATGGGGAAACAACTCTGAAAAATACATTCCAGTGGGGAAAATGATAACATTATCAATCGAAAATTAGATAGTTTAATTTGCATTTTGAACAAACCAATTACCAATAAGAACAAAACAAATTTTCAAAAAGATGATTAGTAAATTTGCAATATAATTTTTAGGATGAAAGAGACAAATTTTTTATCATAATGATTGATTTTTTACCCAAACAGACAAATCTTTAACAAAATACATTAATTGTTTCCCAAAAAAATAAATGTAATGCTAAATGAAGACAAATTTATTTAAAAAAATGTTATAGTAAAACTTTCATTCTAGAGAGAAAAATTTGCACTGGAAAATAAATTTTCAACCAGAAGAATGCATTTTCAAGCGAGAAGATTAACCGAAATTACTTCAAACTCATTTGATTTTGTCGGATTACTATTTCGGAAAACTGTTCGGTCCAGCGGATTACAAGAGTTGTTTTCCCTTAGTTAATTATTCTTTTTAAAATTTTATATTATATTCTAGGGACGATTAGAAAGGGTGATCCCGATACGGGAAAAGTGTATATTTTTAATCGACTTTTTCCTGAGCCACACGTTATAGAACGGAAATTGTCGGGAGTCACTTTGCCCAATGCAATCGTGTGGCATCCCACTGATAATAGAAAAGTCTATTGCATCGATAATTCGAACAACAGAATCCTCGAGTACGTTTTTAGAGCCGCACACATGAGTACAGTGGGTAAGTTTTTAACAAAAAAGTTCCATTTCAGGTAAAAAAGGTCGATTACAAGTCAGGAAATAAATCCTTATAAAAACTCCATGTCCTAAAATCTAAATAATATGTTTTTACGGAAATTTCATGTTTTAGAGAAAATTATAATTCTTCGCGAAAATCCCTAATTAAAAAAAAATAGAATTTTCAGTTAGAAAACATGAGTTTCCAATCCAAAAGAAATGGTGTTTAACATATTTAACGCATTTTGAATCAATCAAATTAATTTTAAATAAATAGTTAAAGTTTTGAACAAACAGTTTGATTTTTTCTAAAAAATCTGACATTTCCACGATCACAACCTTTTCTTTTATTTAAATAAAAGACAAAAATGTAACCAAAATGATCAGTTTACAAACAAGTTCTTCTACAGTTAAAAATTTAACGATTTCGTGAAAGATTTATTTTTCTATTTCAAGATTTATTATTTTAGTTGGAGGTTCATTTCCTTGTTTAAAAATTTAACAAATTTCATTTGAAAATCGTCTTTTTAAATTGAAACTTCAATTATTAGTTCGATTAAATATTTAACTATTGTGTTAAGAAACCATAAACAATCTGGTCAGACAACTCAGCGGCGCCACTAACGAAAATCAAAATTTCATATTATGCATACTTTTTGCTATTTTTTACCAAAAAAATTAATTTTTTGCTCTATTATTTTTTGAGAAAATATGGCGGGGCTACCTTGCCGACAACTCATCGGCGCCCTCTACAAAAATCATTCAAAAATCAATAAATTAAACAAAATGACTATGTTAGATTTTTTGCTATTTTTTTGCTATGAATCGCTTTTGTTAAATCAATCCATGTTTTAAAAAGCAACCCCTAGTGTTGCACCAAGATATTTAAAAAGATTAAAATATCAAGCTGAAAAACAATTGTAAACCATGAACAGGATATTTTAAAAGCATAACTAAGGAGAAAAATGATTGTGTATCCCTAATCGTTACCAAAACAACCCCCGTTTTTGTATGCGAATACAAAACTGAAGACTAAAGTTCAAAATTGTATACATTAATTGTTGGAACTTTTGTCCTGATTGTTGTGCTCTCTCATTATTCCCCAATGTCATATCAATCGCTTTTGCACTTTTAATCTTAATTATTTCTCACCCCTACTTTTAATAAAAATAACAGTCTCAATGTATATCCTTTTCCAGTCTATATGTTATAACCTTGGCTTTTTAATAAATTTAGTTATTAGCCAGATTTTCAACCAATCAATAATTTTATAATCTTTCTTTAAATATTGGCTGAGCTCTGGCGAATAACTATTTAAAGTCTTAGGCTGCCAGGCTATTGGCTATTGCTAGGCCAATGATGACTGCTTTAAAATAATGGTGGTTAATAAGTTGCCTGAAGGGCGCCAGATCATTCATAAAATTCATAAACTCCCCTAAACGATCAAAAGTAATTGTTATGATATTAATTTACCTATTACTCACGATTTTAGTTTCATTTCTTTTAACTCCTGCTATCCCAACACAGAGAGGGATGATGTTAGGAAGAATTGAACAAGGAAGACTAAGACTCAACGACGAACGTTAAACACATTCAAATAAATAAAATAAGACCAATAATACGGGCCACAATAAGGCTGAATTTATTAGATGGCTATGGATGCCTCACAATTTATTTAAATAAGCCCGCAAAAGAAATCATGGTTGTATGTGATTCGTCATACTAGCATGCTGTCCTAGCACTAACATGGTGTTGAAATAAATCAGTATAGCATTATTGCCAATTATTTATCAGCATTCCAACATGTTGGCCCATGAACAACTTGCGGAGTTAAATGAGGTTACCGCCATATTGGACTGTCGTATTCCAGTGATTCTCTCGTTACTCAGACTGAAATTCATATGCCCGACCTATGTTCGAAACGTTCTAACAACTTTCCGACGTGGCGGCCCATCCTTGACACGAAAGGTTATTAAAGGTTTCCGCCATATTGGACGGTCGTATCTGCCTTCACTGAACACTCGACCATGACCCCAAATTTAAATAGCTTTAAGCCAAAATCACCCCCACCCTTTTTTTCAACAATTCCAAATTACATCCCCACCACACTGAATCACCGCACTTAATTACAGCCGAAGGCGAAATGAAAAGACATACCTTACATCCATTTCAAGTGGAACGTTTGAGCTTTACACCCAGACGTATTTGATATTATTACTGTTAGCTTTATGGCTCCACAAACAAGTCCTCGAGGGTTTGATTACTCCTTATACGAGGGTAGTTCAATAAGTCCTTAGAATGAAGTATAAAAACAATTTTTTTTGGGTAAATTTTTTTTTATTTTTCAACATAATCTCCTTGGAGCTCTATACACTTGGTCAATCGCTTTTTAAGTTTCTTTAATCCTTCAGAAAAGTGCGTTTTCGGAAGTTCCTCAAAATAAGCACTTACGGAGGCAATGACGTCTTCGTTGTCTGGAAATCTCTGTCCACCGAGCCATTTTTTCAAGTTTGGAAATAACAAAAAGTCACTGGGGGCTAAATGTGGTGAATACGGTGGGTGTTCGTCCAATTCGAATTTTAGTTCTTCAATTTTAGCCATTGAAACGAAGCATGTGTGAACTCGGGCGTTGTCGTGATGAAAGAG
>NC_046663.1:26601307-26608028 GCF_010883055.1 Belonocnema kinseyi
GTTTATTCTCAGCTGAGAGCAAACGCGGCACCCATCTTGCCGATAGCTTTTTCATGCCTAATTTTTCATGTAGAATTGAAACAACTGCACCGATAGATATCCATGTGGCCTCAGCTAACTCACGCACTCTTAATCTTCTATCCTTCAACACCATATCGTGGATTTTATTGATGATTTCGGGAGTACTTGCTTCTACAGGCCTTCCTGAACGTGGTTCGTCACTTATTGATGTACGACCACGCTTAAATTCATTTACCCAGTTATAAACCGTTGCTAAGGTAGGGGCAGATGTGCCATGAACTGAGTCCAATTCATTTTTTATCTCATATGGAGTTAAACCCTTTAAATGTAAATGTTCGATTACCGCTCTGAACTCGTTTTTTTCCATTTTTCTTAACGAACAATTATTTTTTTCAATTGGTTATAAAAACACGTAAACTCAGAAGATGTGGACTGTGACTGCACCATATATCTAGTCGGGAGTGGTGCTGACTGAAAACAGATGATTTGGAGCGATTCGCGCGCCATATATTGGTCATTCTAAGGACTTATTGAACTACCCTCGTATGTATAATTACGCCTAACCAAAGCGTCGTTATATAATTTTTGGCGTCGTGTGGATATGCAAAAGTCAAACTTAGGTAGCCGTACGATGGACGGACACAGAGTGAATATTAACGACGTCGAGTACATATTTCTCGCTTAGGCCATAGAGTATGCACCTAGATTGACGACTATAATACGCAACTAAACGTGTGAAATCATACTTAAATTTGAGTGTTCCATAGTGCGTAGCCATTTTCCCTTGTTCCCCTCTCACTCGCATTAGAGTGTTCCACGTGGATCGCCATGTTGCCTCGCCACGTCATTCACAAGCGCCGACTGGGCGTAATTATTAAGCCAATTTGGGCGTGACACATTATATCACGTCACAATGTGTATATTGAAAAAATATAATTTACCTTTTTTGATGCAACTTTTAATGCCTTTAATTAACTTCCAGCGCGACAATTAGCTCTATCAAGCTAGCACTTCTACAAAAGAAATTCCCAAATTTCTTTGTATAATAATTTTACAGCTTTTTTTATATATTGAAAGAAACAACAACCAATTTCTAAAAACCACCCCTACTAGAAATAAAACGAACCACTATTCAATAACTTAAATTCGAAAAAAAAACCAAAAACAGACTTTGGGCTTATTTCGGGCTTCCGAATGCATGCAAAAATCCAAAATCTACCACATTTTTAAAAAACCACCTCCCAGTGGAAAACAAATTCGGAAAAACACAAAATGCACCAGATTTTTGGCTTATTTTGAGGTCTCGAATATACCAAATAAAAGTTCATTTACGAGGTAAAAGTGATTCATTTTAGACGTTGATACTGGAAAATACTTTTTAAAAATTATTTGTTGGCAAAGTTAAATCTACGTGGTAGAGAGGGGTTCATTTTAGACGTTAAGAATTTGAGCCGAAAAATTGGAGTAAGTATTTTCGAAGAGCCCAAAAATCAGATATTCGTTTGACACTGGAAAATTCTCAAAAAGATAATTTTTTTACAATTTTATATTTATGTGGTAGAGAGGGGTTGGTTTTAGAAGTCCAGGGCTGGAGCCTAAAAATCGGAGTGGGTATTTGTAAAAAGCCCAAAAATCATACATATAATTAGAATTATTAAATATTACTTAGATATGACTACGCAGATATGATATCTTCGTAGTTTTCTTCTTCAAAAACACCAAGAATTGTTTTTGGACTCAAACCCCTAAACGGTAAAAAAACAGCTACATCTTAACAGCCAATTATAACTTTATCCAGAAATAATATTTTTTCTGAATTTCACAGTGTTACTAGAGTCTCTGATTTTCGGGCTCTTCAGAAATAACTTCTCCGATTTTTTGGCTCCAACCCTTAACGTCTAAAGTCAACCCCACCCTACCACGTACTTATGAATTTGTCAAAAAATAATATTTTTGAGAATTTTTTATTGTCAATAGAGTCTTTGATTTTTGGGCTGCTCGAGAATACCCATTCCGATGTTTCGCTCGAACACTTAACTTCTAGAATCAACCCCTCTCTACCACGTAGATATGAAATTATAAAAAAGTCATCTTTTTGAGAAATTTTCATTGTCAATATAGTATCTGATTTTTGGGCTCCTCAAAAATCGGCACTTAAATTTTTTGGCTACAATCCTTAACGTCTAAAATCAACCCCCCTCTACCGCGTCGATATAACTTTGTAAAAAAATAATCATTTTGAGAATTTTCCAGTGTCAGTAGAGTATCTAATTTTTAAGCTCCTCGACAATACCCTTTCCTATGTTTAGCTTCAACCCTTAACGACTAAGATAAACCCCTCTCTACCACGCGGATATAAATTTGCAAAAAATAATATTTTTAAAGTGTTTTTCCGAATTTAAGTTTTTAAACAGGGGGTATTTTTATTATTGGTTGCTTTTTAAAATAAGGGTTGATTTTACAAAAGCGTTTAATATCACATTTGAAAGCATAAAATAGCCAAAACATCTAGCCTAGTCATTTCTTTAATTTGTTTTTTGGATTGAAAAATAGTTTCTTTAATTGAAAATTTGGCTACAATATATTGTTGAAAACTCCTTCTTTGTTTGATTGAAAAGTAATTTTTTATAACGTTTATTTAATTATTCGACATTTGGTTGAAAAGTGATCTTTTATAGTTAAAAGTTTAATGATTTGATTGAAAATTAATGTATTTTGTCCAAGGTTAATTTTCTTAGTAAAAGATTAGAGTTCTTCGTTGAAATCTTTTTTAGTAAAACATCAATGTTCTTGATTAAAAATTAATTTCTTTGGTTAAAAATTCAACTTTTTCCTGGCAAATCCATTTCTGAAAAAAAAATGATTTTTTAATTGTTTTTTGAAAACTGAACTATTTTGTTGGAAATTCTTTATTTAATGTTTGAAAATAATTTCAGTGATTAAAAATTAACAAGTTCCATTTTTGGTTGATAACAAATCTTTATTCAGTTGAAAATTCAACTATTTTTGCTCAAGAATTCGTCTTTTTGGTATAAAAATTAATCTTCTTAGTCTATTAAGTTTTCGGTTTAAAAGTTATCTTTTTGAGATACTATGTTAAACATTGGCTTGAAAATGAATGTATTATTCAACAGTTATTTTTTTTTTTAAATAAACGTTCTTTTTTGAAAATTCATTTTGCTCAGTGAAAGATTAATAATTTCCATTATAAATTTCTTTTTGTGACTGAAAGTTTTTTTATTTTGTTGAAAATTTGTCTTTTAGATAGAGAAAAATCTTCGTTTTAAATTCATCTTTATGGTTACAAATTAAACTATTTGGTTACAAATTCAGTTTTTGGAGTGAAGACTTATCATTTTCATTGAAAATATTTTTGTGTGGGTAGAAGATTTATTTTTCTGGTTGAAAATTCATACATTTTGTAAAAGATTTATGTTTTTTTGTAAGAAGTTGATCTTTTTGGTTAGAATTTCAACAAATCTGTTACAAATTAATTTTTTTTTTGTAAACAACATTCAAAATTTCAGTTCAAATATAATTGCCTTATTTTTACTTATAAATTCGACTTTCTTAATAGAAAAGTAATCTTTTTGGTTAAACATTCATCATTTTAGTAAAAAATTAATTTCTAAAAATATAAAATCAATTTTCTTATATGAAAATATAAATATTCCAGTTTTGGTTGCAAATTTTACTTTTTTAGTAAAAAAATTTATGTATTTTCTTGAAAAATTGTGTTTTCTGGTAAAAAATATTATTCTTGGTTGAAAACTCACCTATTTGGTTAAAACTAAACTTTTGCGCCCTTTATGGGGACGTCTGATTCCGGACTAATCGCGATGCGCAGTGACAAATCTGTGTGAGCCTGTATGAGTTTGTGTTTCAACTCTACCTAGAGGATCTCTAGCTAGACTTGGTTACGCAACGCATAACGAATATCCTAGGCTAGGACACCCTGTTAGTAAATAAATTGAGTGCAATTGTAAATTCTGATAATAAAACTTATAATTAAATCACTTTTTTAGCTAAACCCCCTACTGTCGTCTTTGACTTGGAACAATGGAATTTGAAACAGAAGCTCGAGAACAAGCCTCCTCTTTACTACGGTCACGCCATGTTGGGTCATATGACAATTGATATCAAAGGTCGGCTATAGGTGCCTCTTTATGGAGGTTATCATGTAAGGCTTAAATAACTTTGAAAATATTTCCAAAAAAGAAAATTTGACTGAAAATAACATTTTTATATTTCCCTCAGGTGCTTCAAATTGAAACACGTGAAGGAAATGTCATTAAAACTATTCGCATGCCTGCAGCCAAAGTCAGTGCATGCGTTTTCGGTGGTGAGAAATTTCAAACTCTGTTTGTATCTACAGTGACATTTTTTGCTCATGAAAAAAAACCAGAAGGGGATCAGGGTGGTACTATTTACAAAGTGAATAATCTAGGTGATGATGTGAAGGGGAAAAAGGCAAAGCCATTCAACGCGCCTGAGATATTTCCTAAATAAAATACTATGTATTTTCGTATTTGAAAGACAACAATAAAGACTTTTTATACATTTCAATTATAAGTTTCGATCATTCTTTTCTTTAACTACCAAACTTCTTTCATTAAAAAACTCTGCCGCTGCTCCGATAATTATTCTTTGCATTTAGAATGCTTGAATAAAACCTTATTGTTAGAGATGTGGTACCCCTGCTCTATTCCTTCCTCCCCTCCTCACAGTTCTTTCTTGTTGCCACCGCAAAAACCGAAAGATTATGGTCCCAGCACGCTTCCACTGTGCGGCGAGATTTGTGAAGAAGCATTTTTAAGTGGTGGTCAAATGAAAAGTCCATGAACGGCGAGATGGCGGAAAGAGCGAGAATATGATGGCTAGAAATGGAGAGTCTGGGGAGAGGAGTAACGTGCTGAATACAGGTAAGTCATCTTGTTACAAAATGCAGGTAAAGCATTCTCATGAAAAGGTGCGGGAGAGAAGGAGTACGTTAGTAACGTAAGTTAAAGATTTTAAAATGATCGCGATCGAAAGTTTAAAGTATCATAAAGATAAAGATAAGAGAATAGGAAAATGAAAGTGAGTGTATGTGGGGTAGGAGGAATCCAGAAGTTTTATATGGTGTCGAATGTTATTGAGGGTCACGCATTTCTCGGAACTCAAAACAAAAGTGTGAGTCGAAACGGGTGCCCTCCAGCGAGTGGCAACACGTAGCGTGGCGTATTAGAATAAGAGAGAGAATAAAAAGATATGCTACAGTGGTGCGAAAGAAAGATGGAAAGAGCTCGAACACACTTTGTGTTTAAAAAAAAAAGATAGCGTTATAGACATTCGAAAGCTCTTCTCGCGTCGCAAGTGCTTGCGTCTCGCCGATTTCCGTTTCGACTGACGATTGCAACAAAATTTCTTCACACACAAGTTGCACGAAATGATGAAATAAAATAATTAATACATTTGGACGTATTGCAGTGGCAGCTTCACTTGAAACATTGTAGATCCATTTGGAACAACATGATACAAGCCGGGTTACGTGGGTGGTGGCTGAACCCGACTTGATCTAAAAATGATGTTGTGGGTCGGTAGGCGTTCGGTATGTGAGACGACGTGTCTCACGATACCGCGTGGAGGGCCGTTCGTACCCTCCTGGGTAGAGGCCACTAACCACTATCCTTGGCTACTGGTTACGGGTGGAGGGCCGTTCGTACCCTCCGGGGTAGAGGCCACTAACCACTGGGGTCCTCTAGTGCCTGCTGGTGTGGGTGGCGAGCCGGTCGTACCCTCCTGGGCAGAGGCTACTAGCCACGATGGCTGCTACTGGAGCTGGAGGCGGTCGAGGGGAACCCTCGGATGGGAAGGCTCCGGTTGTTTGCCCTCAGGAACTCGTCCAGGCGCTGCATGGACCGGGGCTGGCTGCGATGACTCGTGGGCGGCAGCTGGTGGATGCGGGGTGCACCCTTTACCAGGATGAGGTATCTCCAGGCCTGGAGACCGTCCATGAGCAGGTGGTCCGGATGTTGGTGGAGGGCCCGTGCACGTATGAGACGTGAGGGCCGCTAACCACGTGTTGGTGGTGGGGCCCACTCACGCGCGTTGCGCGAGAGGTACCATCCACAGCTTAGCGGTCTGATGACCTTTTGACCCGGAGAGATCCAGACGGTCACAGACCGCAGACGAAGAGGACGAGACGAGGAAGCGAGCGAAACGAGACCTCTCCGACACCGGCACTAGTGCGACAGAACGTACTACTGCCTTGGGGGTGGAGGACGAGGAGGTGGAGGAGGACGGCCTGCAGTCTTCTGGAAGACCGGCTTGTAGGGCGTCCCGGAGGGCGGCCAAGCGACGGCGGACTCGGGTGCGCTTGCCGGGACGGGGACGGGAAGTCTTCGCCTGACCAGGAATAGGTGGTGGAGAGAGACAGGAGGTAGGTAAGGAAAGGAATGTCGGGTTATCGGAAGAAGAAAAGCTAAAGGCGACCGGAGCTGCGAGAAAGCTTACCGACCTTGTAAAGAAGTAAAGAAAGGGCGACCGGAGCTGCGAGAAAGGTTACCGACCCAGAAAGAGTAGACAGATAGGAAAGAGTTCGAGGCGGGGCAGCGGGGAGCGTACCGTCCTCTGAAAAATAGTAAAGAGTGCGGGCGGAGCTGCGGAGAGCTTACCGACCCTGAAAGAGAGAGAGAGAGGACAGAGTTTGGCGGAGCTG
>NC_046663.1:26608128-26620244 GCF_010883055.1 Belonocnema kinseyi
TCAAAAGGGTCATGTTTGTTAGGGAGAAAGCAAGGTCGTCTTAATGGCCACTCTAAAGTAATTTATCCGGAAGGTTTTCCCAGCCTGGTTTATGTTTAGTAAGCACAGACGGGGACTCATTCCTGACAAATTGTTCAGAGTGGTTCTCAACTACGGGGACCGTAACAAACAATTCCAACTTTACAAGCTGCACAAAGGGGAGACTATCACGTTATCAATTGATGATGGAAAATTGACATTGAGGTGCGAAAAAGGCCAACAATATGTAACTGGTGAGTTAAAATAAATCGAACAAGGTGCGGGGGTAAAAATAAAATGACCATTAATAAAATACATATACATAAAATAAAATTAATAAAAATAAATAAATGTAGAGTTCTGCAAATTTGAATAATCTAGACAGTGGTTCTGTTGATTGAATGTGTATGTTTGAGTACAGCAGGCATGCTTGATCTATAGGAGTATGAGGGGAAGGGACCATGTGTTCAAGTCTTCACGCTTTCGCTTATCTTGCGCTCAGCCGTAATAGTTATACAGTCAACTGAGCTTAAGATGTCAGTCCTTGGATTTGATGAAAGTTTAATTTCTTACAAATAACATATTTACAGAGAAGAGAATATTTCCCGAACCCATTGACGATTTCTGGGAACTCTTGGACAGGGAGCTCGAAAGCCAAACCTGGAAGGATTGTTACCTACTATACCAAGGACGGGTGAACCAAGGATAGGTGAAGATGGTGAGGGAGAGGGTGAGAATGTTGCAAAAGGTGTGAAACCAGGTCAAGGAAACGGCGAGCAAAAAGGTGAACAGGACACGTTTCAAAGCGTGGTCGTAAAAAGGCTCGATGATTTGACTACTCAAACTAAAAGCGGTAAAACACCTGTACCTTCCATTTTGCATGATAAAGAAATCAAAATAGATGAGCGATATAAATTCGTAAATTTGAAAATTGCAAAAACTCAGCAATTTAAGATTGATCCATTAAAATCTGATAAAGAAATTTTGTTTTTAGTTCAGAATAAATTGAGAGAAATAATTGAAGGAAAATAAAAATGAAAGAGCAAGCCCTAAAGAAAAGTTAGATAAAACCAATTCTAAATTAGCTGAACAAAATACAAAGTTGAATGAAATCGAATATTGGCTAGAATATGAAGAGGCACATGCCCACATGGAGGTCAGAAGGTGTGCTACATTTGCAACAAACCAGCCCACATCAACTTTGAATGTAGATACATCCAAGGCTAAGGATATAGTCGAGGTAGTTTCAATAACATTCCAACTAATAGTTTTCGCGGCTCATTCAGGGATCAAATGAGAGGCTATAAACGAATGTCATACGATGACAAAGAATGTCCGGATTTTTTCAAAAAAGGTAGAAAAAGAGGTTTTAGAGGTCGTAGTAGACCGAGAAGAAAATAAGGTCACCGTGGGAAAAACTCCAATAACAGAGGCAAAGGTCAGGCCCAATCAACTTCACAACAGAAGAACGAAAATTCTTCCGGAAGAAACAATAAATGTGAGAGTTTGTATAATCAAACTTATCTTGATTCTGATGTTTCTTTGACTTCTAAGTTGAATGGTTTAGAAATGGAAGCGTATATTACAAAAAACTGATAGCGTAGGTCTAGATAGGTATATTTCAAAACTTGTAGCTGATTCTGGAACAACTGGGCACTAACAAACTCTAAACTCATTTTTAAAACTTTGAATGAAAATAAACAAGGCGTGATTAAATGTGCGAATAAAAATAACACCGCTGATTTAAAAATGGATGGAGTAGGTGAGTTTGAAATAATACTAGAGTGTGGCAATTCTTTGAAAATAGATAAAGTAGTCTTTGCTGAAGTTTTCGAGAAGAATCTTTTGTCGTTGCGGAGATTTACTGAGATGGGATTGGCGATTTATTTAGATAATGAGATGATTGATATATTCAATCTCGTTTCTAATCAAACGTTAATAAGTTGAATGTATAAACGTCCTGATTGGATTATTGAATTAAATATTAATAACAATAGCAACGATGACAATTTTTCTACTTTTAGGAATAGACGAGCTTTTGTAAATGTAGCTGATATAAATCCTAAAAGGCATATGACAAGAAGTGTAACGGAAATTTTAAAATTATTAGAAAAAGAGTCTAATGAGATATATATGGACACATCTGACATTAAAGAAAATTCGACTTCGATTAAGGTGAGTGATACTTCTCAAGGTGAGATTGGTGAGAACGAGAGTAATAAAAGTAAAGAGATTCTTACAATAGAATCACTTGAGCAATCGAATTTTGACATTACGACATGGGTCCGAAAAATACACAATGCTGAAGATGTACCCGTAGTTAAAATAACAGAAGTCGAATCACCATTCTCTAGAGAGAATAAAATGTTTACTAAAAACAATAAAGCTATGCTGTGGCCTGTAAGGTTTGGGCATGCTTCAATATCTTATTTAAAGTCTCTACAACAAAAATTTCCGCAAAATAAAGAATTAAGTTAGGCCATATTCGATGAATCAATTTTAGATGGTACGGTGTGTTTGATATCAAAATTTTACAAATGACCCTTTTCATTTAATCGAACTCGAGCAACAGCCCCTTTACAAATTATTCACTCAGACGTAATGGGACTATTACTCCGGTTACTTATCCTAAAGGGTATCGGTTTATATCTGTATTTATGGATGATTACTCTCGTTTGGCAATGGCTTATCCCATGAAAGCAAAAACTGAGACTGGACTTTGTCTAGAAATGTTTGTTAGAAGAATGTGTGTTATTTGAGGTCAGATGAGGGTACAGAATATACAGGCGGGTATACAGTAGCGGTTCTCAAAAGTGTAGGTGCGGAACAGCAATTGGCTGCACCATATAGACCTCAGCACAATGGTGTAAGAGAGCGTTTTAATCAAACGCTTCAAAAGAAAATAGGATCATATATGTTCGATTCAAAATTACCGGAAAATCTTTGGGACTTAGCTGTGCATGCGGCTGTGTACGGATACAATCGCACGCCTCATAAATCAAATAATATGACTACGCCATTGCAAGTGTTTGCTCCAAACCATTGTTTCGACGTGGAGCAACTTAAAAGATTTGGATTCTTAGCTTACATGGAAATTCGAAGAAAAATTGGTACAAAATTTAGAGCTGAAGGAAGGCGAGTTATATTAGTAGATTATACACCTACAGTATACATATGTTCGAGACCACAAGACAGAAAACTTTACAAAAGCAGTCACGTTAGATTGAATGAGAAATTGGTATATGGAGACAAATATGGCAAAAAGTTCACTGAAAATTTTCCACCGGCGTTGGAAAAAATAGACAAAGAAAAATGGTTTGTTGCGTTCGACAACGGTATACAGATGGGTGAAAGTTTGAAAGCAAGTGTGTTCTTTTCATGCCCGACAAATAATGAGTCAGAATTTGAAGTTGAGAATGAACATAAACAGGATGAAGTAGTTCATGCTTTGCTATGCGACATAAATAAAGACCCCAGTAATTATAGATAAGCTATGATGTTCAAGGATAAAGATAAGTGTCAGAAAGCTATTGATAATGAATTAGAACCTTTGAGTAAAAATAAGGTGTGGAATGTCATAAATAAGCCTAATTACACTAAAGGTGGACAAAGGTGTGTGCAATTGATTCTCGGTGGATTTTTAAACGTAAGATTGATGCAGAGGGTAATGTAAACTATAAGGAGCAATTATTCATAAGAGGTTTTAAAGATCGAACGCCTTATGAACTCAGAGAGACGTATGCTCCAGTCTCAAAATTGCCGTTGGTGCGTGCTGTACTGGCTACAGCAAATAAATTTGATTTCGACATTTGTCAATTTGATGTAAAAACAGCTTTCTTGAATGGCGTGCTCGATGAGAAAATTTATATGTTAATTCCTGAGGGTAGGTCTCACTCTGATAAATAAAGGAAAGAAAATGTGTTTCAACTAAAACGAGCTCTGTATGGATTACGTATTAGTCCAAAGAAATGCTATAATAGGTTTAGTGAAGCTGTATTAAAACTGGGTCTGAAAAATTCCAATTTAGAGCCTTGTCTTTTTATATGGCAGGAGTGTAAAAGATTACTGTTTCATTTGTTATAAGTTGATGATGTTCTGCTTGTAAGTAATAATGAATTAAAAATGAATCAACTGCAGAAACAACTGAGCAAGGAATTTGAAATTAAGATTTTAGGTGAGCCAAAATAATTTTTAAGGTATAAATTTAAGGAGAGATAGATCGTACAAAATACTAGAGATAAATCAAGAAAAGTATATTGACAAAATTTTAAAAATATTTGGTTGCAGTGAATCTCATCCTAAAAGAACACCAATGGTTACAACTCAAGTTACTAACTGTGAGCGAAACCAAAGAGAACGTGAATTCAACCATAATATCTTATCAAAAACTAAAAACCCAGAAAATTTTCCTTACAGAGAAGCAGTAGGTAGCTTACTTTATTTGGCTGGTGCAACAAGGCCAGATATCTCATTCACTGTAAATATTTTGAGCAGATATCAAGTCGATCCTTAAGGAAGTGATTGGGAAATGGTGAAACGAGTTTTTCGGTACTTAAAAGGAACTAAAAATTTGAGTTTGAGATATAAAGTTGAGACGGATGATTTGACAGGTTTTGCTGACGCTAGTTTCGCAGATTGCAAAATTTCCATAACTACTTGTGGTTTTCTCGATAGGTTGTGTGGCGACACCATGGTTTGGCGAACTCACATACAAAGCCAAGTGGCTCTTTCAACTTGTGGAGCAGAATAAATCACCATGAGTGATACAAGTAGAGAAATGATTTCAATGTATAATTCTTTGTCGCTAATTCTCACAGACTTTCAAAGACTGCTTCCAAAGAAGTTATGGGGCGATAACAAAGCGGCGATTATAGTCGCAGAAACTAATGGAGACTATACATTGAGACATAGAGTGGAAGTTAAATAACATTTTGTTAAGAATTGTATTTATAGGAATTTAATCAAACTTAGTTGGGTGAAATCTCGAGATCAATTAGCTGATCTTTTTACTAAACCGCTTTCATTTTATTCTACATATGAAATTGGTGTGTTCAATTTTAAATACTTATTACTGATATGTTATTCTAAAAAAAAAATCGACTGTTACAGATCTATTGCTTGTAATAACAAAAAGTATGACATTTTTATTTGTGGAAAAAAGTTCCTGATTTTTATCAGCTTTATTTTTTATCGCATTATGCACGTGTAACGCGTCTCGAATTTTGCTATATCATCATAGTACAAATAAAATTGTTTGATCATCGCATTCTTTGGTGATAGGTTAACCCTTACGAATTTCCTAACACATTGTGCAACTAAATAAAGTTTTTTGAAGAAAATGGTGAATTATTATAAAAAAGAAATCAATATTTCCCATTGAAGAAGATCAATTTTTTTGCTAAAAATGAATTATTCATATTTTAAGTTAAATAGCATTTTCCGAACAAAAATAATTTGCGATAAAATGGTTTACATTTTGCATTAAAAAAACTCTTTTTGCATTTATATGATTAATCATAATAAAAAGTGAAATTTTCAAGAAGAGACATTTTCTAAAAATTGTAAATATTAATTGTACTATATATGATATATTTTATATATAATTAAAAATTTGTCATAAGGACAACCGCAGAATTTCGCCGTGAGATAGGTGGTACAGTCTGTGAAGGAATCAATACGCCAAATAGCAAAATCCTCATGCACCCTAAGAACACGGAGCAACCCAAGGACAACCGCCTTCTGCATTTTTCCCGCAAGTGTTCTAGCATATTGTTGACACGCAGGGATGCTTTTCAGGCCATTAGCAAGTGAAAGCTTGGCACCTCCAAGAGCGCCGATGATAAGGACGATCAGTTTAACAGAATATTTCGGGTAAAATCGTTTCAACTCCTTTATAAGGTCTCGATACCTCTCTTTCTTTTTATTCTCCTTGGTTATGACGTTTTTGTCAGCTGGTGCCGAAAATTCGATAAAGAACATGGTTCGCTTCTCGAAGTCAAGAAGAACCATGTCAGGCTTCGAGTGAGCAACAGAAACAATTGTCGAGATTATAAAGTTCCAGTACATGCGACACTTCCCATTCTCGACAATTGACTCAATTTCCCTAGGAGCATTTAGAGGAGCGATATTAAGGTTAATGCCGTAGGAGTGACAGAGATGGTAATAAAGCACTCCTAGTGCCGCATTGTGCCTTTGAATTTAGGTGGTTCCCGCGTGAGTTGGACAACTAGATAGTATGTGAGCGAAATGCTCGGGGTGTGTATGGCACGCCCTGCAGCTATCATCGGGAATGTCTTGGCTCAAAATGTGGCGACGGTATGTTAAGGTAGAAATGTCACCATCTTGGCATGCAAAAATGAAACCCTCTGTACCAGACTTCAATCCGGGAGATTTAATGAAAGCAAACGTTAGCTCACAAGACATTGACTGATCCTTCACATTTCTGTGGAAGATACCGATGGATTTTGCTCACCCCTAATACTGAAGTCAAGTCCGAGTGTTTCAGCAGCCTCCTCCGCTGCTTTGTACAGAAACGCTATTTTGCCCACTTCTTCGTGATTCCTGACCATTTTAAGAAGAGGGTCTCTTCCATTTGCAACTCTATGTGCTGTATCCAGAATAATCCTGTTGTGAAGACATTCAAGACTCAATATTCCGCGACCCCCTTGACGGCGTGAGATGTACAGTCGCGGCACATAATACTTAAGATGCATGCTTTTGTTCATGTGCATAACCTTTCTTGTCCCGATATCAGGAGATCTGAGCTCGTTGTTCGCCCATGGAACTACTCCAAATGAAAAGAGTAGTACCGGGACCGCAAACATGTTCGTTGCAGATACTTTGTTCCCCGCCGACAGTTCGGAAGACCAAATTTGTCGGATGAGACGTTTGTATCTGCTTCGGAGAGTATCCTTTATAGATGTCACATCCGGAATGCGGCTCTGTGGCACGCCCAGGTATGTATAAGTCTCTCCAGCGCAAAGGTGTCGTATTGCGCTTCTATCAACGAACTCAGGATCTTTCAGGGATGGCATTAAGTTTTCCTCGCTTCAAATAAACTTTGGTGCATTTGTTTAACCCAAATTCCATTCCAATTTCCTTAGTATATCGTTCGACAATCCCCAGAGCTAGATGCAGTTGCTCTCTGTTTTTAGCATAGATCCTAATATCGTCCATGTAAAATACATGAGCGACCATATTACTATCGATCTGCAGGTTTGCCGCACAAGTACCCGTCGGAATTGCATAGTGCTAAGGATAGTGGCAATAATGTAAGGCAAAAGAGGGGTGGGCTCATGGTGTCGCCCTGAAAGACACCTCTCTGAAAGGTGAACTTGTTAGTTGTCACACGATTTGTTGCAGATGAGATAGTAAATCTGGTTTGCCAAAGCGGCATCAATCTCTCTATGCATATTATGCTTCATTCTGTAATTATCTAGTGTATTATTTGTGAAAGCCAATAGTAGAAATATTTATTTTTGAAAAAAGATCCTTCTTTTAATTAGAATTATTTTTCGTCGCATTTGACACGCGAATAATAAAATTGTATCCCAAAATAAATATTTTAATTCTACAAATCTAATTCAAACTCTATTTTATTATTTTCAATAATTTCAGGAAAATATATTTAATTGATAATATTACGATAATGCAAGTACAAATAGAGAAAATAAAAATCATAAGAATTTTAAAAAAGAATTAAAGTTTTGGACTAGAAAAGCGAATTTAAAAAAATATATTAATCTGACTTGAAGCATGGTCTTTATAAATGTATATGAATTTTGAGCTAAAGCAGAGAATTCTTAAATTTTCACAAATTCTGAACTGGATTTGGAAATTTTCAACAAGTGAAAAATTTTTCGCGTTCAATAAATTTTTCTAAAGAATGTATATACTGGTTGGGTGTTTAAAGTCTCTTTCGAAACGTACACAAGAAAATTAATGTATACTTGAATTTTTCTCAATACAATTTCAGCAAATATTTGAGATAAAAGCTTTTAGAAGGTCGTATTGAATCACAAACAATAAACCTCCTTCTTTTTTGTATCAAACTATTTTTGAAAAAAAAAAAACTATGCCCGCATCAAAAAAGGTAATTATTTTCAAAAATTTATATGAATAGAAATCTTTATTGCATAAAAAAGTTTTATTATTTCCGTAAATGAGTTGTGGGTTTTTTCCTCACAAGCTATTTCGACAAGATAAGAAGTTCAGGGTTAATTAATCTAAGCGTCTAACGCGGAAAAAATAATGCTAATGAAAAGGAGAATCTTTTTTCGAAAATAAATATTTCTTATATTTGCTATAACAAACAACACACTAAATAATAAGAGAATCAAGTATAAAATCTTAATAACTATGAATTATTTTAAGATTATTATTTTTGTTTTCCTAATTGCTACAATTGCCAATTTTGTTTGAACTATTTAATATTTAAAATAGTCAAATAAGATATGGACGCTTAACGTTTTATAATCATTGAAATAAAATTATAGCCCACAGTTAAAAGTTCGATTAATCCGCATATCAAAAATGTAATATTTCAGATAGAAAACAGATTATTGTTTTGAAAAAAGAGGTGAATAATTGACAAAACAACGGGAATTTTTGTATTGAATATTTTTCAAAAGGAATGACTTTTTAACGAACAAAATTGAATACATTTTTATTTGGTACGAAATTAGTTTTTAATAGATAAAACTTTATATAGATGAATTAAGTAATATAGATAAAACAAAATAGTACATTCTTAAACAAAATAGTACAATTTTAAACAAAAGAAAGTAAATTTTCAAACTAAGAGATACATATTCAACGAAAAAGATGGATTTCCTGAAAAGGCGCACTTTTTCAGAAGAAGATTTAAACACTATACCACAAAATATCATTTTTCAACAAAATACATGAATTTCAAAACAACATAAAGAAAGTTATAAATTTAACAAAAAAATTTTTAAGCCCGATAATATTTTTAAAAAAAATTGTTTCTTCTCGTAAAATTTACAACTTTTTATAAATAAAATTTCTATAGGCCTCTTGGAAAAATTTAAAACCATTTTTAAAGATTCCAGGTAATTCTAAAACGGATCAGAAGTATTTGGAATAAAGTTTCATATTTGTCAGAATTCTGACAAATTATAGGAAAAATTTGGTTTAGCATAGAATTGATAGTTTTTTAATCTAAGCCAGATTATTCCTGAAATGGTTTCAAAATATGTCTGATTCTTTTTCGTAAATTTTGGCATTCTGTCCATGTTTTTATTTTTGTTTTTTTTATTTGAAAGCATTTTCAAAAAAACTAAATGCTCCCTGAAATCTTTAAACGAAAAAAATAATTGCCTAGGTTATTTTTTTAATAATGTAAATAATGTTTCAAAATATTTGTAAATATTGTCATTAAATCAATTAAAACAACATTATTTTACATTCTTAAAGGAATCTAAAAAATACATAATTCTCTGGAATCCTTCCGAAATTCTTGAAAAGCTTCTGGATGATTTCAAAACAATCAACAATCAATATTTTCTACAAAATTTTTGTAAGCCTTTTAAATTTTTCATTATTCTTGAAATGTTCACCAAACTTGCACATTTCATTTTAGAGGGATTAAAATCTTTTCAATCTATTTTTTAAATCTTCCACAACTAATAAATTAAATCTAAACTCTCTTTGGTCCCTGTTTGCAAATTATGAAAATCTTTTGAAAATTGAACAATTCCTTTCAAATTTTTCGAAATCTCTTGAATTATTATTATAAACGAAAAGTTTATTCAAAATCTTTCCTAGAATCTTAAAAAAATGACGATATTCTTGAAATCTTTTTAAATGCTCCAAAAATATAATTTCTTAACAAGATAGGTGAATCCTAAGCCAACAAAATTAATTTTAAACCAGTTGTTTACAAAACAGTTAAATTTTTCAAATTGAAGATAAAAATATTTAACAAAATAGTTACTACATCCTCATCAGAGAAGGTATTAGATTTCTGTAAAATATGAACCCTCCTCATTTTTATCAAATGTCCACGTATCGTGACTTTTTCCGAAAAATCCAAAATTGCCAGAGTTATAGTATTTTCAAAATCCAAAAAGCAAACTCAAATAAACATTTCAAGCCAAACAACGCATGATATAAAAAAAGTTAATAGTAGAAAAATTTTGCTTTTGAAAGCCCTACGAGATTATGATTACAACTTTTTTAATTGGCCGAAAAGTTGAACATTTCAAATTTGATCATACCAAAAATAATTAAAAATCCAAAAATTTCATTTTTTGGTCAAACTATGCAAGATACAATACAAATGAAAAAGTTCAAATTGCGCACGCTGAAAAGAACTACAAATTTATAATGAATCACTCTTCGACACAAGCTACGGAAAAAAAATGAGACAAAACTTGTTCATCCAAAAAAGAGCTATAACTTCTTGCTTTAGTCGTATGAAATAACATTGAAAAAAGAAATTATTAAATTTTCTTGAAAAAATGACACAAAGTATGAACTAAAATTATCAGACAAAAGTTGATCATCTAAAAAGATCTATGAAATTATTAATAACCAATTTTCGATAGGACGAGTAAATTTTCTTTTAATCGTAAAAAATAAGATTAAAAACAAAAATTTAATTTTTAGAAAAAGCACAAAAAAAAAGAAAGAGGACATAGGATACTATATAGGACCCTATATAGGTTCTAGTATTAGACCCTATGCAGATGCGCATTAGTTTTTATTCAATTGTAAAAAACAAGATTAAAAATATTTTTAAAAAAACTATAAAAACAAGGAAATAAGAATTATTATTATTCAATTTTTATGCATATTATGAGTTGTAATGATATACATTTATTGAAATTATACACGTTTAAGCGCAGCTTAGAATACAATTTGAAGCAAAGTAAGAAACAAATATAAAAATAATCATGATAAATACAATTTTCTCTTTTTCTTGCGATTTTTAATAAGCAATCCCAAGCAGAGTTGTATAAATAATGTATTATAATTGATATAAAAGTGTTGTATATAGTGTAGAAAAGTTATTATGTTGGACAAAATTGAGTGAGAAGTACGAGATACGTGATGAGAATGCGTTCGTTAAAGCCGAAAGAGCTTTAACAAAAGAGAGTTCGAAATAACAAAATTACAATTGTCGGTCTGTTGACCTTTTGTTAACGATGCCCTCGAATCGGAGTGGCAAGGTAAAATTATTGTCATTTGAGCTCGGTTGCTGCCAGGATGAGCAAAAGCCAATTTACGTTAAGACAATTGGAGGCCCTTCGAGCATCCTAAAGAGCGAGTTTCCATTATGCTTCTACTATCCGCTGCTGCTTCTGCCTAGCCCGTTGTCGAGCGTTTAGATGCTTTCTTGGCATCTACTAAAAATCAAGAGAGAGAGAGAGAGAGAGAGAGAGATCCGGAGTATTATATTAAGTAAGAACCATGGGGCCCCTGATTACTGGAACAACCCACCACTAGCTCGTAGGGTTATTGGAAGTACGCGCGACCATCCGACTTTAGCCTCAACCTCGGTAAATAATAGCCTTAGTCACGCCCAACTTCCAGTCCCTGGCCAGTTTCGTGTTTGACAGCATTCAGTAAGGTACCCCAGGGCCTCGTTTATAAATCTTCCAGCTCACAAGATACAGGGGTGAGACAGAATAACAGCGCCAACCAGAGTTGCCAAATCGTGGATGAAATTTACCCCCACCATACCTACCGTTTGGGAGGCGCAAAACAGAAAGTACATGATTATCACTGTGAGTTCGTATGTAAGCCGAAAATGCACGATTCGACTTCGGAGTTCTGCTGTACGATGATTGCCGATCTGAAGGCTTCGGAAGACTTCGGTGGTCTTCTATTTATATGTCGCTCCCCATTTGAAAGAAATTGAAGAAATTGGCGATTTGGATGTTTTGTGTGATTCTTAATTTCATGCATGCGTCGATTCTCAGGTTATGTTTTCCAGGTGTACATAATATAGATATTATTGCTATTAAATATACATATACCAGGTGTATACATATGAAACCGGTATTTTTTCAAGAACAAAACACATTTATTTCAAGAGAATGATAACAAATATTTTATTCAAAGTATGCGCCCTC
>NC_046663.1:26620344-26623233 GCF_010883055.1 Belonocnema kinseyi
AGAGCGAAAAAAATCACGATGTCATATGAAACTTGAAATGTTTGGTATTGGATATTGTTGACAGATGACAATACGCCAATTAACACAAATGGTAAGTTCCGATAGTGCCTACAAGTGTGCCTACTGGCCGCTAAATGGCAATACCGGTTTCATATGTATACACCTGGTATATAATTAATGTTAATATTGTAATTATAAAATATTATATTAATATAAATGAATAGTTGACTAACTTTTAATAGAAATAGTTAAACTTCCAACTAAAACAATTAGATTTCTGCAACAAAAAAAATTTGAAACAAATACATAATGGAACAAAAAAAAATTTTCTAATTGTCTTCAACAGAATAGTAAAATTTTTGATCAAAAAATTACATTTTCATCCAAAAAGCTAAATTGTATACTAAAAAAAGGCATTTCTAATAAAACCACCTTGACGGCGTAAGATGTAGATCCGTGGAACAGAAGTCTTTATATGAATAATTTTGTTCATGTGCATAACCTTTCGTGTCTAGATATCAAGGGATCTGATCTCGTTCTTCGTCCATGGTACCACTCCAAATGAATGGAGTACTACCGGGACAGCAAGCATGTTCGTTGCAGATACTTCGTTCCTCGCCGATAATTCAGAACACCAAATCTGCCAGATAAGACGTTTGCATCTGCTTCGGAGAGTATACTTTATAAATGTCACATCCTGAATGCGGTTCTGTGGCACGCCCAGGTATGTAAAATAAATAAGTGACCTTGTACTTTTAATCTGCAGGTATGCCGCAAAAGTACCCGTCGGAATGGGGAAGTCCTGGAGATAGCGACAATAATGTTGGGCAAAAAAGGATTGGGCTCATGGTGTCGCCATGAAAGACGCCTCTCTTAAAGGTGACTTTGTTAGATGTCATACCATTGTTTCTAGATAAGTTAGTAAATCTGGATTTACAAAGCGGCATCAATCTCTCTCTATGAACCTTATGATTTTCGGTTGAACCTTTAAGCTTTCCAAAAGACAGATGATAAGTCTATGGGAGGTCAAATCGAAAGCTTCCCGGTAATCAATCCAGGCCTCTGATAGGTCACGCTGGTAGAATGCTGCATCTTTGCGGACACATCTATCGACGAGCAGGTTCTCCCGAAATCCTGCTACGGATTTCATTGAGCCGCTTTGTTCATACATTTCTTGCCGCACAGATTCAATCGCCCGTAAAATCCTATCATTTTACGATAGCTGTAAATATTTTATAAACTTTGTTAAGACAAGTTATTAGCCTGTAATTCTTCGGTTCAGGTATGTTGCCTATTTTCGGCAGGAGTATTGTGCGCTCTTCCACCAACCACTCCGGAATTGGTTCTTCCGACTTAATACTATATGGGGTGACAATACGGGCCAAATGCTAATGGGTTGATGGAAACTTCTTCCACCAGAACTTCTTGATACCATCTAGTCGAGGTGCGGAATAATTCTTTATCCCTCTTAATACTCTTTTCACCTTCTCGGTAGTGATGGGTGGGCATTCTTTATCAGGTGTTATGAGGGCATCACACAGCTTCTTGAAGCTACTTATGTTATCTAGGTCTTCGTCCAGTCTATGCTGCAGTGCTGCCAGGACGAGCTACAAACTTACCCCCACCAAACCTACCGTTTGGGAATCGCAAAACAGAAGGTGCATGATTACCACTGTGAGATCGTTTGTATGCCGAAAATAAACGATTCGACTTCGGCTTTCTGCTTTACCATGATTCCCGATCTGAAAGCCTCGGAAGAATTCGGTGGTCTTCAATTAATATTTCGATCTCCATTTAAAAGAAATGGAAGAACTTGGCGAATTTAATGTTTCGCGTGATTCTTCATTTCATGCATGAGTCGATTTTGAGGTTATGTTTTTCAGGTGTATATAAAATGCAGAATGGACATTATTACTATTATATATATTATTCATGTTAATATTATAATTATAAAATATTATATCAATATTAATAACTGGTTGACTATTTATTAATAAAAATAGTTTAACATTTAACTAAAACAATAAGTTTTCTTCAAAAAAAAAAAAAAATTTCAAGAAAATACATAAATTAAAAAAAAAATGGTTAAAATTGTTTTTAACAAAATAGGTGAATTTTTATCCAAAAGGCTGAATTATATACTAAAAAAGGACTATACAAAAACTCAATGTTTATTGATAATGAAATTTTCGACAAAAAAGATTAAGTTTCTACCAAGAAAGACGAGTATTCAATAAAATACAAAAATTTTCAACCAAAAAAATCACTTTTCAATGAAACATAGAATAGTTAAGTTTGTAGTTAAAAAAATAAAAATAATATCATTCGGAATTAATTTTAACTTAAATTTGGTTCTAAGTTTAAGGTTATTGAATACAATAACAATAATTTGATCATACCAAAAATAATTAAAAATCCAAATATTTCATTTTTTGGTCAAACTATGCAAGATACAATACAAATGAAAAAGTTCAAATCAATGCTACATTAACTTAGAAAACAATTTCCCTAAAATAAAATACAAATATGTGCGTCTAATAATAGGGGAAATTGAATTAGCTTAATTAGCTTATACAGTAGAGCCTAGGATATTCGAATGTTGGTTAATCGAGGTTCTACTGTACTATTTGAAAATGTTTATCAGAAAATCTCAAATTTCGATCATTTGATAGGTAACAAAGAAAAACGAAGCAATCCATACATTTTTGAAAATAAAATTATCAGTAAATTATTTTTCAATTTTTTAAACAGAAATCTCTAGTTCCAACTTACAATTTGTTTAAATTTACAAATTTCCTGTTTTAGTTGAAAATTTATTCGAATTGAAAATTCCCTTTTCCAAATCAGAATTATACTATTAAAAAAAATCTGCCCTTATCAAAAAAGGTG
>NC_046663.1:26623333-26625338 GCF_010883055.1 Belonocnema kinseyi
CAAATTTCCTGTTTTAGTTGAAAATTTATTCGAATTGAAAATTCCCTTTTCCAAATCAGAATTATACTATTAAAAAAAATCTGCCCTTATCAAAAAAGGTGATTGTTTTCAAAAATTCGTAGAAATAGAAATTTTCATTGAATAATAAAGTTTTATTATTTGCGTAAATGAGTTGTGCATTTTTTCCTCACAAAGCTATTTCGACAATATCAGAAGTTCAGCGTTGAATTATCTAAGCGTCTAACGCGGAAAAAATAATGCTAATAAGAAGGAGAATTGATCCTTAAAAAGGATCAATTTTTGGCCATAAATAAAAAATTTAAATTTAGGTTTAATGCTATTTATTCCACTAAAAGAGTTTTTGACTATATGGTTCAATTTGCAACACAACAAAAAGTTTGGAAAATAAAATGATTCATTATCAGAAAAAAATCGATTGGTCTGGTTTTAATCACACAAACATTAATTTAATTGATTTTTTAATAAAGAAGATACAAGTTTAAGCAAAAGGAATAATTTAAAATAATAGTATCAAAGCAGTGAAAGTTTCAATTAAAGAAATTATTTGTGGCGCAAAAAGATAAATTAAAAAAATTTTAATTTAACTAAAGTTTTCTCAATTCAGTTGAAAATTTATTTTTTTTTTTGTAAAAACTTGAGTTTTTTGATGAAACGAAAACATATTCTTTGTCCATTCTAGGAAAATTCTAAATTATGCGAAAAATTGTAATAAATAATACTATATAGATATAATAATATTATTATAATATTCTGATTACTATTATTTTAATATTATTAAAATATTAATTATTATTACAATTAAATTGATTGAATAATTCGAAGTGATAAAAAATAACGAAAAAGTAAATGTAGGCCATAAGGAATAATGTCATCTTTGTTTTCTAAATATAAGACGTGTTTTTCAAAAATGTGGGGTTTATTCACGAAAATGTGTTAAATTCGAAATTAAATTACATTGAATCAAGAGAATATGAAACAAACGTTTTTTAATTTTTTATCCTCGGGAATTGTATAATTCGACAATGATCCTGTGTCCGCATTTTTATTTGCGGAATTAATAGAGTTCGCATTTTTCTCGAAAGTTTTATCAATTTCATTGACAAATTATTAATTTTGGATTATGAATGAAAAATGCCGAAATTTTAACTTCCGAGACTGTAAAATTCCCGAATAGGACAATGTCTAAAAAAAAAGATTTCTGGAATCATAACATTTCCGAAATATGAAAGTTCTGATTTTTCAATTTCCCGAATGATTAAATTTGTGACAGTGAATTTTTTTTTGGAATCTTGAATTCAAGCTTTTTTTCAATTCGCATAGTAGATTTTGTTTGAATTATTAAATAGAGAAATATGATTAGAATGGTTGTAATTTCAAATCTAATTCAAGATTTTGTTCTATCGCCTGTTAGAAATAATTTTAGTTTTCTTATATTTAAAAGTTTTGATTTATTCTAAGCTCTATAATATTTAAAAAAAAATTATTTCTTGCCATAAAATTTACAATTATATATAAATAAAATTTCTATAGCTTTCTTGGAAAAATTTTAAACCATTTTTGAAGATTCCAGGCCATTCTAAAACGGATCTAGAACATTTCAAATAAATTTTCATTATTTGTCAGAATTCTGAAAAATTATAGGAAAAATTTGGTTCAGCTTAGAACTTGTAGTTCTTTAAGCTAAACCGGATTATTCATTAAATGGTCTTTAAATATGACTGATTCTTTTTCGTAAACTTTGGTATTCTAACCAAATTTTGAATTTGTTTTTTTTTGTATTGCAAAGCAATTTCAAAACAATTCAAATGCTCCCCGAAATCCTTAAACGAGAAAAATAATTGCCTGGGTTATTTTTCAAAGAATGTAAATAATGTTTCAAAATATTTGTAAATATTGCCATTAAATTAATTTAAACAAAATTATTTTGTATTCTTATAGGAATCTAAAATATCTAGGTCGCCTAGATCTAGGCCGCCTAGATCTA
>NC_046663.1:26625438-26635742 GCF_010883055.1 Belonocnema kinseyi
TTTGTAAATATTGCCATTAAATTAATTTAAACAAAATTATTTTGTATTCTTATAGGAATCTAAAATATCTAGGTCGCCTAGATCTAGGCCGCCTAGATCTAACGTGTTGAAGGTGCGTCCTGGTCTTTTCAAGGCTTACCTTTTTTAACTTGAGTAAAAGCGAGATCGAAGGTATTGAAGTGACTTCTGGGATTTCGTGAGGTACTCCAGTGAAAAACATTGAAATTTATTTGACCAGTGTACACCATATTTTTGCTTCTTATTGATCCTAACCTTCAAAGCTTGGTTAAAAATGGAGGGAATGGATACACTTGCTCCGGAAAAGACTTGTGTCGGGTGCAAGGGCAAAGTTGTTGAGGCAGTGTTCTACCCTGGTCGCCAAGCTCCGTTCCACCCAGCTTGTGAAGATCGTACCGGCAAATTAGAAAACGGAGCACTCTCAAGGTGTTGCAAACAACAAAGACCTCACACGCCGACGACGACGGAATCTGCATCTGCACCAGTCACTGCACAGGATATGGAGAGAATTATCCGAGCTGCGTTAGCTTCGATCACACCACAACTCAACTAAGTCTCCTCGTGCAAAAATGCAGTTGATTCCCTATCAACAAAGTTTGATAAGTTGACATCAAAAATCGATAACGCTATAATGAGAATCGGCGATGCAGAGAAGGGCATGAAGGACTTAAAAAACAGGATTTCTGTCGTAGAAGGTACATTAGACAACTTAAGTGCTCACCCACCTCTCCAAAAGTTTGACGAAATCCGTTTAATTATGCTCAGAATCTCTGAAACGGAGCAGCGTAAACTTAGGAGAAAAAATCTTATTCTTTTCGGCCTACCCGACCAAGCTATATCTGGAAATAGTTCGCGAAAAAAAAATTGCATGAAGGCCCTCATTACTGAAACCTTAACTGGCATTGTTTTCGACACTCACCTCACTAATTTAAGAGCACTTAGAATTGGCACATTTTCACAGACCCAGGTAAAACCACGACCTGGCAAACTGATTTGCGACACGGAGACATCTGCGCATGCTCTGTTTCGCGCATTCATAACTACGAAGAGGGAACTAAAACACGAAAAGAAGTTGAAATCACTGTGGATCTCCCTAGACAAAACAAAAATACAACTGGAGGAAATTGCTGCAGTAAAGACCAACCTGGAAAATCGACACAAGAGAGGAGAGATGATTCTGAAAATATCCTTCAAAGGGGGAATTCTGGTGATCACGAAGCACACTCCAACAGGGAAAGAAGCAACTGGCATATTACACACACCCACAAGCGTTTAAATGTAAGTACTCCACACCTTAAGCGCTCGAGTACAATCCTGTCAATCTACTATCAAAACGTCAGGCGCGTAGGTACAAAACTCGATAACCTGCGCAAATCAGTTTCAAACTTAATCTTAAAATATCATTGTTTTTTTTTTTAGAATTAGCTACACGAAGGCATAAATTCGGCGGAAATTGGATTTATGGGATTCGACATTTTTAGACTAGATCGAAAAGTTTCAACTAGTGCTTGTCAAGATGGTGGCGGGGTTATGATAGCGGCAGATCCGGGCTTAGGATGCGTTAAAAACCCTACGAATATTACTTCTGTAGATCACATAGTAATCCAAATAGTAAAAGCGTTGTATTTCTCTCTACCCAATGGGAGCACAATTTGGCGACGTCTTTACGAAATCGTTACGATATTTTTACGACAACTTTACGATATCCTATGCCCATACCGTTTAACTGTCTTTACGATGTCGTAAATACATCGTCAGATCATGTGACTTATTTACGATATCGTAAGGACACCTTAACGATATAGAGATAGGATGTCGTAAAGTTATCGTAAAGATGTCGTAACCATGTCGTAAAGACGCCGCCAAACTTTGTGCCCACTGGGTAGTAAGACCGCTCTTAGAGTTAGCCTAAGTGGTATGGAAACCTACCTATTGCAACTACGTCATAAGACTTGAACGCGTAAAAAATAGATTTCTACGATTTGCAGCTAAGCAACTGGGTATGCCGATAAATAGACAAAATCACGATTACTGCAGCATAAGAATATTGATATAGTCCACTTCGTTCCATAAAGTTGAAAGCCATCAGCAGGCAATTTTCTGGAATAATTCCCCGCTCGTGTTTACTCACGTAAACCCAAGCTGGGACAAGTTTCCAGCCTAATTGCTTTCTAATGGCCTCTTTACGACCTCGCCTAACCTTGTGAGTCTTAGACTCAATGGGAGAAAGGGCGATAGAAGCCATAAAGGCCACCTGGTCGGCAGCTGCATGGGAAGGATTCCCCGTCCCATGGCTAGCCTGGCCAGCGTGACCGTGACTCATCAACCTAAGTACCTTCTCTCTCTCACGCCTATACACTCTCAAGAAAAGTCGGCAGCGGCTGCCAACTTTTGCGCGTAATACGTAACCATTTTGATATTAAAATAAATCGACACTTCTTTTTCTTTTTTTTTATTTCCCGGGAAAAGGACGGGTAAAGGAGATTAACCATTGTCATAGCTTTTAATTATAATTTTAGCCGGGTTAATTGTATTTTATCATTTATCCGTCATTTTATGTTTATTCAAACCTTGTTTAATTTAAGTTTCATTTCCATGTTAGGCTTAAGTCCCATTTTGTCTTGCTATATCTCATATTTTATTATTATGTCTCTTTTGTCTCGATCTAAGTTTAATTTAAGCTTTGTTTCATTTTTACTCTATGTTTAATTCAAAGTTTCATTTTATTTCACTTCGATCGATGTCTAATTTAAGTCCTTTTCATTCTACGTTTTATCTAAGTCTCTGTGTAATTTTAGTTTCTACTCTTGGATTTTTACGTCATTACATTGTACCTTAAGTTTTGTAACACTTCTCTTTTATTTTTGACTTTTAATTCGGTAATCGAAAATTTAACAAGGGTTACCAAATTTACGAAATAGCGGCAATTTCGGAACGCTACCGTGCGTTTCAAAAGTTGCCGTCTGGGCGCGGCCAGACTAGGGAGAAGGGGAATCCGAGGCGTCCGAAACGCCCCTCCAGCTCTCTCGCGATTCGCCGAGAGCTCCGTGCCAACCGACGGCCGGCAGCCTCTCGGACCCGCTGCTTAAAAGGCGGGTGCATCGACCAGAAAAGGACTCTCGCTCAGCACTCTCGCCCCGAGCATTCCGCGCAGGCAATCTCTCCGGAGAACGTCACGGCCTTTGTATTCCTTTTTTTGAGGAATAGAGTTTTAAATTTTAAAGCAATCTCAGTTTTCTTTAAACTCCCTCTCCTCTCTCCTCCACAGTGGCGGTCTGCTCTCGTAGCCCCTCCGAGCTATTGCTCTCTCTCTCACCTATCCGATTCCTAGTCATCCCTCCTACCACGAAGTCTCTCTCTCACCTAAGAGGTCGGTCAGCTCTCGCAGCCCCGGTACCCTCGCATCTTTACTAGAGGTCGGTTAGCTTTTACAGCCCCGTCACCCTCGAATCTGTACTAGAGGTCGGTCAGCTTATACAGCCCCGTTTCCCTTGAATCTTTTTCTACGCTAGAGGTCGGTCAGCTTTTATAGCCCCGCAACCCTCGAACTTTTCTTTTAAAGAGGTCGGTCAGCTTGCAAACAGCCCCGCATCCCTCGAACACTTCTCCCTTCTCAACGGGATCGATCCGCTTGCAAACAGCCCTGATACTCCCTGCGAATCTCTCTCTCTCTTCCTGGGACTCCTAATCCACACTTATGCCTGGTCCTATCCAAAAGCGCCGTTCCCGCCCCTGCAAACAGACGCGCTTTCGCCGTCGTCTTGCAGCCTTCCGCGATTCCTTCAACGCAGACCACTGAGACGAGCGACAGTGACCAGCGGGCGCCGGGTCCCACCTGCCGTGACAAAACCACGTCCGCGCCAGGACGGCGCCTCGACCACCAAGCAACGTCCAGCGGCCTTCGACGACGGGCCTCGGTTTCCAACGGCCCCCCTTCACCAGATCCAGCCTCCGGTGCCAGGGTGGCGCCCCGATTTTCAAGCAGCATTTAGCAGCCGCCGCAGTCCTGCACACATGGGCCTCGGTCTCCACCGGCCCCCTAACCAGTCTAGCGAGAGCAGATCAGATCACCAAGCAGCATCTCGCCCTCGCCACCGTCCAGCAGCACTGCACCAGCGGGCCTCGGTTTCCACCGGCTGAAACTAGCCCGCCTCGCCAGCGCCAGGTCAGCGCCCTAGCACCGGTCTGTCCTAGCGGGGCACCAGGCAGACAACTTCGCAGCATAATTTCAGCGGGCCTCGGTTTCCACCGGTCCAAACTAGTCTGCCTTGCCAGCTTGTGACTTTTTAGCGAATAGACGAATTTTCAACCAAATAGATTAACTTTAAACAAAGTCGTTACATTATGAACCAAGAGGATTAATTTTATACAAAATTATAAATAAATATATATTATAATATAAACATATTATAAATATATTATAAATATATTATAAATTACAAATTATAAATGTTCAAACTGAAAAAATAAAATTTTATCAAATAGTTCAGCTTTCACCAGATAGTTGTACTTTATACAATTTAGTTGAAGTGTCAATCGAAAAGATTAATTCACTAATAAAAAATACAAATTTTCAACAAACCACAGAAATTTTTAATCAAAGTTTGAAATTTTCAATCTAGAAAGGATCCGCAGTTATTTCAAGAGATTTTCTTAAGATTAATATCTATTAAAAATATGAGAATAAATTTTAAAGCAATTTCCAAAACTTAAAAATGGATCTTGTAATATGTCGAAATATATAGGATTTTTACCAGTTGTTAATGATTTAAGTTATTTTTTATTGTAAATTTAATATATTTAGTAATGTCAAAGGATTTAAAGGAATTTTGAGATATTTTAAAAGAGTAGTAAGTATTTTAAAGAGTTGAAAAATCTTTGCGGTATTTAAGGATATTTTTAAACCTTTTTAGGGATTTCATGAAATATCGCATGTTTTCACAATACTTCATAGGTTACTAAAGTTTTGGCAATTGACAAAGAATTAAAGGTATTTCCAGAGATTTTAGAAGGGTTTCGAAATATTTTACAAAAAGCTATCGGATTCCACGGAATTTCAAGAATTATAAAAAATTCAAAAACTTTGGTTTATTTATATCAATAAATCAAAGCAGTTTTAATTAACAAAAGCTGGGGAAAAATTTATTTTCCAATTAAAAATAGTAATGCAGAATAAATTTATCTTCTGACTTATATTTAAAGAGCAAATTGTTTGTTTCAAAGATTTTTCTTGCATTTAAAAAACTTTGCAGTATCCTAATTTTTAAATATTTTTTATTTATATTTTAAACGTTTCGTCCTAAATTAAAACCTAGTTTATAAAACAATTGAAATATTTACTAAAAAATTAGAGACCTAGTTTTCCCTAGGTATTTAGGGAAATATTTTCAAACTGGAAAGACTTTACTATGTAATAATGGCTTATAGTATTCTCTACACTGTGCTTCACTATTTGTAAAATCTTGATGGCAAATAATTTCTTTATAATGTAGCAACATTATTTTTTATTATTCACTTTGTATATTGAAATTAAATTAGATATACATAAATCTAAATCTAAATTAGATTTTACTGCTTTCAAATGCATTATTCTATTCAGTATGCATACATAAAAAGATTTTATTACAAAACGAAAGAAATTGCGTTTGTTTTAAGTTACGGTAAAGTTTAATTGTTTATAAAAATTGATAAAAGGTACTTTATTTGACGATTCCCGTAATTGCTAAGTAATTGGAAAAAAGGTTGATCCGTTGAATGGAAATTTGAGCAAAAAACAAGAGTACGAGATTCTTCGCCTGCTTTGACTTCGTATAATATAATTCTTTTCAGATTTAATGCTTTGCTGATGACTCCTTACTATAAAAAGAGATATTTTGGGTTCCGATCGTGTACAAAGACTACGGTTTTGGCTGACGTTTCATCAACATTGCAGCTCACTTCTCTAGGGCTTCTTCTTTCAATATAATTACTCTTGCAATAAATAAATATTTCACCCTTATTAATAAAGTAAAATATAATTATCTTACATTTTTCTTCGAACCTGTTGTAGAGAACGTTTTCTGTTAATATTAAAAGATTTACAAATCGCTAAGGTTGATGGTACTCGCAAGATATTGAAAAAATTCAACGCTTCACCTCCGGAAAATCTTTAAATTATGAAAATGTAACGGTCTTTTATCTGATTTCATTATCATATTTTATCTCAGCATTTACGCAATGTTTATTCAAGCTTTAGATCCAGATTTGATGAGTAAGCTTTTATTTATTTTTATAAATTTTACAAATTTTTAGGAATAATATTCTATAATTGGAGACAGGTTGAGCTTACAGTATTTCACAAATTATGATTATGTTGAGGAAGTTTCTATAATTTTAAACGGGTTTTCTTTAAAATTTAATACAATTGTACCAAAACCACTGTAAAAAGTATGATATTGATTTTTAGTTTTCAGTCATGATTAATGAGTAGTTTTACATAATCTTACATAGTTTCGCGACAAAATCAGTATAAATAATACATTCGAAAACCGAAAATGCAGAAGATTCTAGGATTGTTATTTAAGAAATTTGACAAAATCGAGAACAAATCTTTATCGACCGTTGTTTTCAAGATTCACTTGTATTGAAAATATCCTCTAAACAACTTGTTAACACAAAGTTACTATTGATATAAAAGACCAGATTATGCGTTATTATTAATATATTGCAGTTATCCTTTCACTTGTTCGCGAAAGCCGATATGGACATGCTCAGGATTTTACAAGGAGAGGTTGTTATTTCAGGAAATTGCACTCGCTTTCGGTGAAATAACGATAACCTTTCAGTCGGGCACGCCGAAAAGGAATCCTTTGTGCGCAAGTTCGATCCACTTAAATTGAGGGAAGCCAGCGTTAACTCACATGACATCGACTGATCATTCATATTTCTGTGGAAAATTTCGTGCATCCTCTTATCAAAAAGTTGTTTTCGAAAGTTTTTTCCTGTGTTTCTTTGATTCAGGCCTTTAGCAGAGTGCTGGAGACAGATAATGTTTGATAAGTACATTTTGGTTTCCCCTGTACAGAACTGCTCATTTTTTCTTTTCTTTATGTTTGCTGACCATTTTTAGAAAAGGGCCTCGTCAGTTTGCGGAAATATACGCTCTTCCTCGCCGACTGTTCCGGGGACCAAATCTACCATATAAGACGTTTGCATCTGTATCAGAAAGCATTCATTATAGGTGTTAAGTCCAGAGTCTAGCTTTATCGCATGCCCAGGTATGTATAAATCTGTCCAGCGACCAAGTGCCGTATAGTTCTTTTTTCGACGAGCTCAGGGCTTCAGGGCTCTCATTAAGTTTTCCGCGCTTCACATTAGCTTTGGCACATTTTTTTACACCAAACTTAATTATAATCTCCCTAATGTACTATTTAATGATCCTTAGAGCTAGATCTAGTTGTTCTTCATTTTTAGCATAAATCTTGAAACATATTTCTCTGGAAGGTGCTATTGTTAGTTGTCTCGCGATATTTTCCAGGTGAGATAGTAAATCTGGTTTTTCAAAGCGGCAGCATTCTATCTATGCACCTCACAATGTGTACAAAAGCCATTAGGATTTCAATGACAGATGATAATTCTGCAAGGGGTGAATTCGAAAGCTTTCCATTAGTCAATCCAGATCATTTGATAAACAGTGCAGGTGGGATGCTGTATCTTGGTAGACACATCTATTGCTCAGCAGGTTATACCTGTATTCTGCTCAGCCTTTCCTACAGTGTTCTGAAACTTTATTGGTCTGTAATACTTAGGTTTAGACAAGTCGCCCATTTTTAAGATGGGCAATATGCGACAAACTACTCCAGAATAGGCTCTATCAAATTTAAATATTAGGTAATCATACATCGTACAAAGATCATACATCGTGCATACTACAATTGATGGCCCAGATGTCAAACTCTTAGGAAAACTATTTAAAAAATGTGCCGTCCAGTTTATCCAGATTTTTGGGTTGCAGATAAACCAGAATGTCGATATTTCGCCTGACCCGGAAGAATCGTTTTTTCTCTTTCGAATGAGTTTCCGCAATTGGTCCTAATGTTTCCTATCTTTATGTGCTTCCGGCTTGTTATATCTGCGGCAGAGTAGGTGCCTCGCGTACATAAACCCTGTTGCGAAGAGGTTCGGAACGGTTTCGCAAAAATCTATGTAAAAAGTACAAGAGCTCTAGGTGTTTTTCGAGTCATGAAGCATGCAGTTGCATCATGTAACGTTTACGTTAAAGGGCCAGACTGGCACGTTAATACTGCAGTAGATCGTGCCTAAGTCGATCTGTCCAATCAAAGGTACTGAGATTTGTCGATTTATCTCATTACTATAGTTTCGTTTTTATTAGCTTCCCAAACTTTAGGCTAGTCGGCCTTCTGCCATACCCATCATCAGGAGCTATGCAAATTCGATTGCTTTAAACCGGACCTTCATCTAAGTTACAGTTAATTTGAAATCGAACAGAAGAACCTATGAAAAAGTCACTGGAGGCGTCCTCGGGTTGCAAATTAAGGTTTCTTGTAGCAAGGGCTTTTACCAAATATGGTTACAATAATTGAAAAACTGTCTCGAAGAATTGTCTGGGGATGATTTCGAAGGAATTAACCCATAAGCAAAGGCGTAACAACCGTACCAAAAGCTGAGAGGCATCTCATTAACGTGTCTTGAATGGTGGCCTTGAGACATTAGGCGTCCTCTCAGAGTGTGCAGCAATATCCTTGCTTTTAAAGCTCTACAATCAAATGCGGAGGGCTTCCGATAATTGGAGGGCCTAAGAAGGCGACTCCTCTAGGATTGTGGGAGCCAATCAAGAAGTTTAGTGTAATAGACCGAGGAGTCTCAATACTTTTAAGTGGATGGATAAAATCAAGTATGGCGGAGGAGCTCTAAAAAAATGTATTCTATGTAAGTGGAGTGCCTCAGACAATACTCAGACAAACGGCGGGTAAGCATCCAACAGAGAAACCTCGGAACTATCAACTACAGTGTTGAAATTGCAGTAAAAGCTTTAGCAGATGCAAACCAGCATCTACTGAAAGAAGACTCAAAAAACATAAATAGCCTCACGGAGCTGTTCAGTGCCCTCATAAAACCTGAGGCATGAAGATCTTTTTCAACCCATGTCCAGATAGTATCCAGACATTCTGTTGAATAAAGTTTTCTTCAGCCAGCCAGCATATGACCCGCATTTTTATCTCATATCCAAAGTTGGAAAACCCTAGTCCGGAGTGATTAGTGGAAGGGTGCACAGTGCTCCCGCCGCAAATATGCAACTTTTCTGAGCCTAAGAATTACAGGCGAGAGGTGTAGGGTCAATGTGGTTAAAAAAAAAAGTAGCAGGATCTGGAAGAATAAAAAGTTCATCCACATATTGCGAGTTATGTAGAGATATCGATGCCGCTTTGGAAGAGTACATTTACTATATCATTTGAGAAACATCGTTGCGACAATTATCGCCACCTTTCAGAAACGTATTTTTCAAGCGGCACCATGAGCCTCCCTCTCTTTTGCCACAATCTTTCTCGCTTTCCCACTACAAAGGGTACTTCTGCGACAAACTTAAACATCGTAAGCTTAATGTCACTCATGTATTTTACATAAATGGTTTTAAAATTTATGCTAAAAATAAAGAGCAAGTAGATCTAGCTTGAGATATTGTCGAGAATAATACTCTGGAGATTAGAATGGAGTTTGTGTTACGAAAATGCGCCAGACCACACGAGTTTGCGCAAAATTCCTCTTATTTAATTAACCATTAATCTTTTTGCTTGAGATTTTTTTTTTTCATTCAACAATATGGTTGAAAGATAAACTGCTTAGATAAAAATAATTTTTTTGGTCAAACATGAAAAATTATGATTCAAATATTATATTTTGTATCTTTTTCAGTTGACAATGAAGCTACTGTCACTTGGTGAATTCAAGAGCGGGCGAGAAATTGTCAATGACACACCCTTTTCTATCGCAAAACACCACCCTTGAAAAACGAAAATACCATCTGAGGTCGATTCGCACAAGGGAAACGTCTAAAAATGATTGAAAGATCAAAATATAAGTAATTTTATGCGCTGAATCCGTCATTCTGTAGCTAAAATTACTTTTCCCCACTTCCTCGTCACCATTTTTTGAACTCACAAAAAAAACCGTTATAAACGAAAAATTCTACTGTATTTATAGTGGGTGAGCGATAGAAAGCACCTAAAATGACAGAAAGTCCAATATATACATACGCATATATGTATAGATATGTATATACACATGAA
>NC_046663.1:26635842-26637535 GCF_010883055.1 Belonocnema kinseyi
ATCGTACAAAAATCATACATCGTGCACACTACAATTGATGGCCCAGATGTCAAATTCTTAGGAAAACTATTTAAAAAATGTGTCGTCCAGTTTATCCAGATTTTTGGGTTGCAGATAAACCAGAATGTCGATATTTCGCCTGACCCGGAAGAATCGTTTTTTCTCTTTCGAATGAGTTTCCGCAACTGTTCCTAATGTTTCCTATCTTTGTGTGCTTCCGGCTTGTTATATCTGTGGCAGAGTAGGTGCCTAGCGTACATAACCCCGATTGCGAAGAGGTTCGGAACGGTTTCGCAAAAATCTATGTAAAAAGTACAAGAGCTCTACGTATTTTTCGAGTCATAAAGCATGACTCGCGTCCTCGGGTTGCGAATTAAGGTTTCTTGTAGTAAGGGCTTTTATCAAATATGTTTACAATAATTGAAAAACTGTCTCGAAGAATTGTCTGGGTATGGTTCCGAAGGAACTAACCCACAAGCAAAGGCGTAACAACCATACCAAAAGCTGAGGAACATCTCATTAACGTGTCTTGAATGGTGGACTTGAGACATTAGGCGACCTCTCAGAGTGTGCAGCAATATCCTTGCTTCCAAGGCCCTGCAATCAAATGCGGAGGGCTTCCGATAATTGGAGGGCCTAAGAAGGCGACTCTCCTAGGATTGTGGGAGCCAATCAAGAAATTTAGTGTGATAGACCGAGGAATCTCAATACTTTAAGTGGATGGATAAAATCAAGGATAGCGGAGGAGCTCTAAAAAAGTGGATACTATGTAAGTGGAGTGCCTCAGACAATACTCAGACAAACGGCGGGTAAGCATCCAACAGCGAAACCCCGGAACTATCAACTACAGTGTTGAAATTGCAGTAAAAGCTTTAGCATGTGCAAAGCAGCATCTACTGAAAGAAGACTCAAAAAAAAGAAATAGCCTCATGGATCTGGAAAACTAAAAATTTCATCCACACAATGCGAGTTATGTGGAGATATCGATGCCGCTTTGGAAGAGTATATTTACTATATCATTTGTGAAACATCGTGCGACAACTATCGCCACCTTTCAGAAACGTATTTTTCAAGCGACACCATGAGCCTCCCTCTCTTTTGCCACAATCTTTCGCCCTTTGCCACTACAAAGGGTACTTCTGCGACAAACTTAAACATCGTAAGCTTAATGTCACTCGTGTATTTTACATAAATGATTTTAAAATTTATGCTAAAAATAAAGAGCAAGTAGATCTAGCATGAGACATTGTCGAGAATAATACTCTGGAGATTAGAATGGAGTTTGTGTTACCAAAATGCGCCAGACCACACGAGTTTGCGCAAAATTCCTCTTATTTAATTAACCATTAATCTTTTTGCTTGACATTTTTTTTTCATTCAACTACATGGTTGAAAGGTAAACCGCTTGGATAAAAATCATTTTTTTGGTTAAACATGAAAAATTATGATTGAAATATTATATTTTGTATCTTTTTCATTTGACAATGAAGCTACTGTGACTTGGTGAAATCAAGAACGGGGCGAGAAATTCTCAATGACACACCGTTTTCTATTGCAAAACACCACACTTGAAAAACGAAAATACCATCTAAGGTCGATTCGCACAAGGGAAACGTCTAAAAATGATTGAAAGATCAAAATATAAGTAATTTTATGCACTGAATCCGTCAATCTGTAGCTAAAATTACTTTTG
>NC_046663.1:26637635-26639341 GCF_010883055.1 Belonocnema kinseyi
GCAGTAGAATTTTTCGTTTATAACGGTTTTTTTTGTGAGTTCAAAAAATGGTGACGAGGAAGTGGGCAAAAGTAATTTTAGCTACAGATTGACGGATTCAGTACATAAAATTACTTATATTTTGATCTGTCAATCATTTTTAGACGTTTCCCTTGTGCGAATCGACCTTAGATGGTATTTTCGTTTCTCAAGTGTGGTGTTTTGCAATAGAAAAGGGTGTGTCATTGAGAATTTCTCGCCCCGTTCTTGATTTCACCAAGTCACAGTAGCTTCATTGTCAACTGAAAAATATACAAAATATAATATTTCAATCATAATTTGTCATGTTAAACCAAAAAAATGATTTTTATCCAAGCTCCCACAATCTTAGGAGAGTCGCCTTCTTAGGCCCTCCAATTATCGGAAGCCCTCCGCATTTGATTGCAGGGCCTTGGAAGCAAGGATATTGCTGCACACTCTGAGAGGTCGCCTAATGTCTCAAGTCCACCATTCAAGACACGTTAATGAGATGTCCCTCAGCTTTTGGTATGGTTGTTACGCCTTTGCTTGTGGGTTAATTCCTTCGGAACCATACCCAGACAATTCTTCGAGACAGTTTTTCAATTATTGTAAACATATTTGATAAAAGCCCTTACTACAAGAAACCTTAATTCGCAACCCGAGGACGCGAGTCATGCTTTATGATTCGAAAAACACGTAGAGCTCTTGTACTTTTTACATAGATTTTTGCGAAACCGTTCCGAACCTCTTCGCAAAAGGGGTTATGTACGCGAGGCACCTACTCTGCCGCAGATATAACAAGCCGGAAGCACACAAAGATAGGAGACATTAGGACCAGTTACGGAAACTCATTCGAAAGAGAAAAATCGATTCTTCCCGGTCAGGCGAAATATCGACATTCTGGTTTATCTGCAACCCAAAAATCTGGATAAACAGGACGACACATTTTTTAAATAGTTTTCCTAAGAATTTGATGTCTGGGCCATCAATTGTAGTGTGCACGATGTATGATTTTTGTACGATGTATGATTACCTAATATTTAAATTTGATAGAGCCTATTCTGGAGTAGTTGGTCGCATATTGCCCATCCTAAAAATGGGCAACTTGTCTAAACCTAAGTATTACAGACCAATAAAGTTTCAGAACACTGTAGGAAAGACTGAGCAGAATACAGATATAACCTGCTGAGCAATATTGGTGAGCAATATTGTGAGGTGCATAGATGGAATGCTGCCACTTTGAAAAACCAGATTTACTATCTCACCTGGAAAATATCGCGAGACAACTGACAATAGCACCTTCCCGAGAAATATGTTTCAGAGCCACACCGTGAGCCCTCACGTATTTTACCTCACAATTTTGCCGCTATGTCTGGTTTTTCACCTTTTTCCACGGTTGCTTCTGCAAAAAAACCCGGATATGGAAAGCGTGAGACCACTTACGTATATTCCGTGTATGATTTCAAGATTTATGCTAAAAATGAGGAACAACTAGATCTAGCTCTAAGGATCATTAAATAGTACATTAGGGAGATTAGAATTAAGTTTGGTGTACGAATGTATTGTGCCGAATATTATTCCTAAAAATTTGTAAAATTTATAAAAATAAATAAAAATCTTACTCATCAAATCTGGATCTAAAGCTGGAATAAACATTGCGTAAATGCTGAGATAAAATATGATAATGAAATCAGATAAAAGACCGT
>NC_046663.1:26639441-26641435 GCF_010883055.1 Belonocnema kinseyi
TCAAAGGATTTAAAGGGATTTTGAGATTTTTTAAAAGATTAGTAAGTATTTTAAAGAGTTGAAAAATCTTTGCGGTATTTAAGGATATTTTTAAACCTTTTTAGAGATTTCATGAAATATCGAATATTTTCACAAGACTTCTTGGGTTACTAAAGTTTTGGGAATTGACAAAGAATTAAAGGTACTTCTAGAGATTTTAGAAGGGTTTCGAAATATTTTACAAAAATTTATGGGATTCCACAGGAATTTCAAGAATTATAAAAAATTGAAAAGCTTTGGTTTATTTGTACCAATAAATCAAAGCAGTTTTAATTAACAAAAGCTGTAGAGAAATTTATTTTCAAATTAAAAAAATAGTAATGCAGAATAAATTTATCTTCTGACTTATATTTAAACAACAAATTGTTTGTTTCAAAGATTTTTCTTGCATTTAAAAAACTTAGCAGTATCCTAAATCATAAAAGCACATTTAAATTTTCATCTTTGATTATTTATTTTAAGCGCCAATTTATCCTTAAATATTGCGAGACTAAATTCCTTTTATCACTTTTTTGCGTTTACTCATGAAATAAGAATCGCATCACTTTTAATTTTTATTTATTCAACTTTACGCGTCTTGAACTTCAAATTATTTTTTATTCGAGTTACGGTATTAATTGTAAGATGATAAAAATGAAAATTTTCCACAATATATCGTCTGAATTCTATTCGATGAGACTTTTTATTTTTGAAAATAAAATTACTTTTTAAATATTTTTTATTTATATTTTAAGCGTTTCGTCCTAAATTAAAACCTAGTATATAAAACAATTGAAATATTTACTGAAAAATTAGAGACCTAGTTTTCCCTATTTTATTTCGGGAAATATTTTCAAATTGGAAAGTCTTTACTATGTAATAATGGCTTATAGTATTCTCTACACTATGCTTCACTATTTGTAAAATATTGATGGCAAATAATTTATTATTTATAATGTAGAAACATTATTTTTTATTATTCGCTTTGTATATTGAAATTAAATTAGATATACATAAATCTAAATATAAATTAGATTCTACTGCTTTCAAATGCATTATTCTATTCAGTATGCATACATAAAAAGATTTTATTACAGAACATCAGAAATTGTGTTTGTTTTAAGTTACGGTAAAGTTTAATTGTTTATAAAAATTATTAAAGGTACTTTATTTGACGATTCACGTAATTGCTAAGTAATTGGAAAAAGGTTGATCCGTTGAATGGAAATTTGAGCAAAAAACAAGAGTACGAGATTCGTCGCCTGCTTTGATTTCGTATAATATAATTCTTTTCAGATTCAATGCTTTGCTGAAGAATTCTTATTATGAAAAGAGATATTTTGGGTTCCAATCGTGTACAAAGACTACGGATTTTGGCTGACGTTTCATGAACATTGCAGCTCACTTCTCTAGGGCTTCTTCTTTCAATATAATTACTCTTGCAATAAATAAATATTTTATCCTCATTAATAAAGTAAAATATAATTATCTTACTTTTTTCTTCGAACCTGTTGTAGAGAACCTTTTCCATTCATATTAAAAGATTTAAAAATCTCTAAGCTTGATGGTACTCGCAACATATTGAAAAAATTCAACGCCTCACCTCCGGAAAATCTTTAAATTATGAAAATGTAACGGTCTTTTATCTGATTTCATTATCATATTTTATCTCAGCATTTACGCAATGTTTATTCCAGCTTTAGATCCAGATTTGATGAGTAAGATTTTTATTTATTCTTATAAATTTTACAAATTTTTAGGAATAATATTCTATAATTGGAGACACGTTGAGGTTACAGGATTTCACAAATTATGATTATGTTGAGGAAGTTTCTATAATTTTAAACGGTTTTTCTTCAAAATGTAATACAATTGTACCAAAACCACTGTATAAAGTATGATATTGATTTTTGGTTTTCAGTCATGATGAATGAGTAATTTTACATAATCTTACATAGTTTCGCGACAAAATCAGT
>NC_046663.1:26641535-26646851 GCF_010883055.1 Belonocnema kinseyi
TCCGCATTTGATTGCAGGGCCTTGGAAGCAAGGATATTGCTGCACACTCTGAGAGGTCGCCTAATGTCTCAAGTCCACCATTCAAGACACGTTAATGAGATGCCCCTCAGCTTTTGGTATGGTTGTTACGCTTTTGCTTGTGGGTTAATTCCTTCGTAACCATCCCCAGACAATTCTTCGAGACAGTTTTTCAATTATTGTAAACATATTTGATAAAAGCCCTTACTACAAGAAACCTTAATTCGCAACCCGAGGACGCGAGTCATGCTTTATGACTCGAAAAACACGTAGAGCTCTTGTTCTTTTTACATAGATTTTTGCGAAACCGTTCCGCACCTCTTCGCAACAGGGGTTATGTACGCGAGGCACCTACTCTGCCGCAGATATAACAAGCCGGAAGCACACAAAGATAGGAGACATTAGGACCAGTTACGGAAACTCATTCGAAAGAGAAAAATCGATTCTTCCGGGTCAGGCGAAATATCGACATTCTGGTTTATCTGCAACCCAAAAATGTGGATAAACTGGACGACACATTTTTTAAATAGTTTTCCTAAGAATTTGACATCTGGGCCATCAATTGTAGTGTGCACGATGTATGATTTTTGTACGATGTATGATTACCTAATATTTAAATTTGATAGAGCCTATTCTGGAGTAGTTGGTCGCATATTGCCCATCCTAAAAATGGGCAACTTGTCTAAACCTAAGTATTACAGACCAATAAAGTTTCAGAACACTGTAGGAAAGACTGAGCAGAATACAGATATAACCTGCTGAGCAATATTGGTGAGCAATATTGTGAGGTGCATAGATAGAATGCTGCCGCTTTGAAAAAGCAGATTTACTATCTCACCTGGAAAATATCGCGAGACAACTGACAATAGCACCTTCAAGAGAAATATGTTTCAGGGCCACACCGTGAGCCCTCACGTATTTTACCTCACAATTTTGCCGCTATGTCTGGTTTTTCACCTATTTCCACGGTTGCTTCTGCAAACAAAGCCGGATATGGAAAGCGTGAGACCACTCACGTATATTCCGTGTATGATTTCAAGATTTATGCTAAAAATGAAGAACAACTATATCTAGCTCTAAGGATCATTAAATAGTACATTAGGGAGATTAGAATTAAGTTTGGTGTACAAAAATGTGCCAAAGCTAATTTGAAGCACGGAAAACTTAATAAGAGCCCTGAAGCCCTGAGCTCGTCGAAAAAAGAACTATACGGCACATGGTCGCTGGACAGATTTATACATACCTGGGCATGCGATAAAGCTGGATTCTGAACTAAACACCTATAAAGAATGCTTTCCGATAAGAATACAAACGTCTTATTTGAGAGATTTGGTCCCCTGAACTGTCGGCGAGGAACAGGGCATATTTCCGCAAATTGACGATGCCCTTTTCTAAAAATGGCCAGCAAACATAAAGAAAATGAAAAATGCGCATTTCTGTACTGGGGTAATCAAAATGTACTTAACAAACATTATCTATCGCCAGCACTCACTGCTGAAGTCCTGAATCAAAGAAGTACAGGAGAAAATTTTCGACAACAGCTTTTTGATCAGAGCATGCACGAAATCTTCCACAGAAATATGAATGATCAGTCGATGTCATGTGAGTTAACGCTGGCTTCCCTCAATTTAAGTGGATCGAAGTTGCGCACAAAGGGTTTCTTTTCTTTTCACCGAAAGCGAGTGCCATTTCCTGAAATAACAACCTCTCCTTGTAAAATCGTGAGCATGTCCATATCGGCTTTCGCGAACAAGTGAAAGGATAACTGCAATATATTAATAATAACGCATAATCTGGTCTTTTATTTCAATAGTAACTTTGTGTTAACAAGTTGTTTAGAGGATATTTTTAATACAAGTGAATCTTGAAAACAACGGTCGATAAAGATTTGTTCTCGATTTTGTCAAATTTCTTAAATAACAATCCTAGAATCTTCTGCATTTTCGGTTTTCGAATGTATTATTTATACTGATTTTGTCGCGAAACTATGGAAGATTATGTAAAATTACTCATTAATCATGACTGAAAACCAAAAATCAATATCATACTTTATACAGTGGTTTTGGTACAATTGTATTACATTTTAAAGAAAAACCGTTTAAAATTATAGAAACTTCCTCAACACAATCATAATTTGTGAAATCCTGTAAGCTCAACCTGTCTCCAATTAAAGAATATTATTCCTAAAAATTTGTAAAATTTATAAAAATAAATAAAAATGTTACTCACCAAATCTGGATCTATAGCTTGAATAAACATTGCGTAAATGCTGAGATAAAATATGATAATGAAATCAGATGGAAGACCGTTACATTTTCATAATTTAAAGATTTGCCGGAGGTGAGGCGTTGAATTTTTTCAATATGTTGCGAGTACCATCAAGCTTAGCGATTTCTAAATCTTTTAATATGAATGGAAAAGGTTCTCTACAACAGGTTCGAAGAAAAAAGTAAGATAATTATATTTTACTTTATTAATGAGGGTCAAATATTCATTTATTGCAAGAGTAATTATATTGAAAGAAGAAGCCCTAGAGAAGTGAGCTGCAATGTTCATGAAACGAACACAAATTTTCAAATACAATTTCTTATGTTTTGTAATAAAATCTTTTTATGTATGCATACTGAATAGAATAATGCATTTGAAAGCAGTAGAATCTAATTTATATTTATATTTATGTATATCTAATTTAATTTCAATATAAAAAGCGAATAATAAAAAATAATGTTGCTACATTATAAATAAATTATTGCCATCAATATTTTACAAATAGTGAAGCATAGTGTAGAGAATACTATAAGCCATTATTACATAGTAAAGACTTTCCAATTTGAAAATATTTCCCGAAATAAAATAGGGAAAACTAGGTCTCTAATTTTTCAGTAAATATTTCAATCGTTTTATAAACTAGGTTTTAATTCAGGACGAAACGCTTAAAATATAAATAAAAAATATTTAAAAAGTAATTTTATTTTCTAAAATAAAAAGTCTCATCGAATAGAATTCAGACGATATATTGTGGAAAATTTTCATTTTTATCATCTTACAATTAATACCGTAAGCCGAATAAAAAATAATTTGAAGTTCAAGACGCGTAAAGTTGAATAAATAAAAACTAAAAGTGATGCGATTCTTATTTCATGAGTAAACGCAAAAAAGTGATAAAAGGAATTTAGTCTCGCAATATTCAAGGATAAATTGGCGCTTAAAATAAATGATCAAAGATGAAAATTTACATGTGCTTTTATGATTTAGGATACTGCTAAGTTTTTTAAATGCAAGAAAAATCTTGGAAACAAACAATTTGTTGTTTAAATATCAGTCAGAAGATAAATTTATTCTGCATTACTATTTTTTTAATTTGAAAATAAATTTCTCTACAGCTTTTGTTAATTAAAACTGCTTTGATTTATTGGTACAAATAAACCAAAGCTTTTCAATTTTTTATAATTCTTGAAATTCCTGTGGAATCCCATAAATTTTTGTAAAATATTTCGAAACCCTTCTAAAATCTCTGGAAGTACCTTTAATTCTTTGTCAATTCCCAAAACTTTAGTAACCCAAGAAGTCTTGTGAAAACATTCGCTATTTCATGAAATCCCTAAAAAGGATCAACAATATCCTTAAATGCCGCAAAGATTTTTCAACTCTATAAAATACTTACTACTCTTTTAAAAAATCTCAAAATTCCTTTAAATCCTTTGACATTAATAAATATATTAAATTTAGAATTAAAAATAACTTAAATCATTAACAACTGGTTAAAATCCTAAATATTTCGACATATTACAAGATCCATTTTTAAGTTTTGGAAATTACTTTAAAATTCGTTGTCATCTTTTTAATAGATATGAATCTTAAGAAAATCTCTTGAAATAACTGCGGATCCTTTCTAGATTGAAAATTTAAAACGTTGATTAAAAATTTCTATGGTTTGTTGAAAATTTGTATTTTTTATTAGTGAATTAATCTTTTCGGTTGACCCGTCAACTAAATTGTATAAAGTTCATCTATCTGGTGAAAGCTGAACTATTTGATAAAATTTTATTTTTGCAGTTTGAACATTTATAATTTGTAATTTATAATATATTTATAATATGTTTATATTATAATATATATTTATTTATAATTTCGTATAAAATTAATCCTCTTGGTTCAAAATGTAATGACTTTGTTTAAAGTAAATCTATTTGGTTGAAAATTCGTCGATTCGCTAAAAAGTCAATAAAATGGCTATGAATACAAGAACTCCGCTAAAAGTTTCCTCTTTTCCTTCATTCATATTTTATTTTATTTACATTAAAAATCTTTTTTGGTTGAAATATCAACTATTATGTTTTTGTTTGAAAAATTAATGGTGTTAACTTATAAATTCAACCACATGGTTGAGAGTTGAACTGCTTTCTGAAAAATTTTGTTTTTGGTTCAAAATGCATAATGTAATTTAAAATGGATCATTTTTTATTAAATAAGCTTATTTCTTTAAAATTTTTTTTTTCTAATGAAAAATTAATGTTCTAAACAGAAAATTCAACAATTTGCATTTAAATCTGTGGTTGGAAATTCATATTTTTTTTTAAATTCCTTTCTTTCTAATAAATTAATTGTTGGAGTTGCCAATTCAATTATTCCAACTTTTATTTAAAAATGTTTATTTTCAGTTTTGAAATTGTACTATGTCACTGAAGATTTAACTAAATTCATAGACATTCATACTTTTTGCCAGTGTGTGTGCCCAATTATTGCCATTCGCAACTGTTTTAATATCAATAAAAAAGGTTTATCAACTACAATTTCGAAAGAATTTCTCAGAACATTTTCATTGATTATAAGAATTTTGTAAATAAATGAACACTTTACCTTGAAAAATAAAGATAAACAATATAATTTAAAATTTGTAATAAGAAAATTCAACCTAATTTCAGCAAAATACAATAGTATTGAAATGTGGCGCAAGACAAATAAAATTTAACACGTATCTTTCATAACAACACAAATAAAATATTGATTTTTTATTATCACCCCCGCATCTGTGTTTGATAGGTTCTCAAAAAAACCTCATACGTGAAAAAAATGGATTTTGCAAGTTTTTTGCGCTAATTATTACTTGTTTAGGTTTAAAAAAAGTTCAGATTGTTTTTAATGCATTAGATATTTCTTTGTACTGATAATTAGATGTACAGCAAGTTGCTTAAGCAGTTTATTGTTATTTTTACCAAATTTTCTCTTAGGATTCTTTTCTTAACAGTTTTTTACTTTTTGTGTAATTTTCAATTAAAAATTCATTAATTTTATTAC
>NC_046663.1:26646951-26648247 GCF_010883055.1 Belonocnema kinseyi
TTAATGATTTAAGTTATTTTTAATTCTAAATTTAATATATTTATTAATGTCAAAGGATTTAAAGGAATTTTGAGATTTTTTAAAAGAGTAGTAAGTATTTTAAAGAGTTGAAAAATCTTTGCGGCATTTAAGGATATTGTTAAACCTTTTTAGGGATTTCATGAAATATCGAATGTTTTCACAAGACTTTTTGGGTTACTAAAGTTTTGGGAATTGACAAAGAATTAAAGGTACTTCCAGAGATTTTAGAAGGGTTTCGAAATATTTTACAAAAATTTATGGGATTCCACAGGAATTTCAAGAATTATAAAAAATTGAAAAGCTTTGGTTTATTTGTACCAATAAATCAAAGCAGTTTTAATTAACAAAAGCTGTAGAGAAATTTATTTTCAAATTAAAAAAATAGTAATGCAGAATAAATTTATCTTCTGACTTATATTTAAACAACAAATTGTTTGTTTCAAAGATTTTCCTTGCATTTAAAAAACTTAGCAGTATCCTAAATCATAAAAGCACATTTAAATTTTCATTTTTGATGATTTATTTTAAGCGCCAATTTATCCTTGAATATTGCGAGACTAAATTCCTTTTATCACTTTTTTGCGTTTACTCATGAAATAAGAATCGCATCACTTTTAATTTTTATTTATTCAACTTTACGCGTCTTGAACTTCAAATTATTTTTTATTCGGCTTACGGTATTAATTGTAAGATGATAAAAATGAAAATTTTCCACAATATATCGTCTGAATTCTATTCGATGAGACTTTTTATTTTTGAAAATAAAATTACTTTTTAAATATTTTTTATTTATATTTTAAGCGTTTCGTCCTAAATTAAAACCTAGTTTATAAAGCAATTGAAATATTTACTGAAAAATTAGAGACCTAGTTTTCCCTATTTTATTTCGGGAAATATTTTCAAATTGGAAAGTCTTTACTATGTAATAATCGCTTATAGCATTCTCTACGCTATGCTTCACTATTTGTAAAATATTGATGGCAAATAATTTATTTATAATGTAGCAACATTATTTTTTATTATTCGCTTTGTATATTGAAATTAAATTAGATATACATAAATATAAATATAAATTAGATTATACTGCTTTCAAATGCATTATTCTATTCAGTATGCATACATAAAAAGATTTTATTACAAAACATAAGAAATTGTATTTGTAAATTTGTGTTTGTTTCATGAACATTGCAGCTCACTTCTCTAGGGCTTCTTCTTTCAATATAATTACTCTTGCAATAAATAAATATTTGACCCTCATTAATAAAGTAAAATATA
>NC_046663.1:26648347-26650139 GCF_010883055.1 Belonocnema kinseyi
TTCATTTTCTTTAAATTATATCACGAAGTTCAAACGGCTAATTAAAATATAATTTAATATGTCTTTATAATTTCAGTTATTGTGATTTCATAACAATGAAAGCGTCATTCTTGGTTGGTATACGAAAGTAACCTTCTGTTCGCAGCGGGGATCCTGCACCGGATCCTATCTAGATCCCCGGCCCGAAGGGCCAGCAGTGGTTTGCCCGGTCTGTGGCACTAGTTTGGAAAACAAGTCAACTGTCCGTTTAAACAAGTGTCCTCTGGTAGTTCGCAATGCGCAGTCGCAAAGCAGACCAAGTTGCCTTCTAGATTAATACAATTGCGACTTTGCGGCATAAACGCTATACCGGAAATTCATGCCAGAGACACCCCCCCTGCCCCACTGACTACACTGCTGGTTTCCTGTCAGACTATTAACATAATTTTTACAGCCGGCAGCGATCTTATGAGACGAAAAAATCGTGCGCATGTGCAAAAAATAAGCAACAAGGCACAAGAGACGAACAACATTTAAAGACAAAAGTTTTTTAACAAAAAAATACGTACAATTTGGTAATAAACTCTGGTTATAAAAAAATATTATAAATAACAAAATAAGATTTCTGATAGGAGGACAAAAGATTCAAAAACATTTTATTGAACCAAATTTTTCGCCTAAATTACGTCTACATTGAATGTAAATAAATTAACTTTATTGAGAAACCAAACAAGCTTGCGAGCGAGGCAAACCGCGTGCAAAGCGCACGACAAGGATATGCCCCCGTTGCGGACAGATTTTTTTGTATTGATTTAATAACTAAACATTTAATTATTTTAATTTTGTTTGTAACCTTATAATTAAAATTGCGAACTGAGGAAAATTTTTGAATTGTACGATTCCTGAATATTAAAAATTCCATAATTGTTATATTATAAAACACAAAATAATAAATTATAAATATTACATTTACTCAATAAAAATATTCGTTATTTAGTGTGTTATTTTATATTTGATTATTTATTTATTGAACTGACAAAAATGTTTAAACGAAAACCGTTTGTTCCACATTCTCTTCATGCAAGGTAATTCAGTTTCGATTACTAAACATTTGCTTTTATAAACAACAAATTTTTAAAAACATTATTTTTAGAAAATGAAGCTGCCAGTACTTCTTATGACCTATTTTCGTTTCTTCGCTATTTCTTATCATTTCAAATTGTTCAATAACTGCAATTGTAATAATAATAATTATATTTCAACTTCATTTTAAATAAATTCCAACCGAATTGAGGAATCTTCAGTTGTAGTTTTAACTTTATAAAGTCTTCTATTCGGCGAAAAAGCATTTTTTAATTGTAATTTTTACCACTTTCATGTAATTTTTTCAATTAATTCATTTGCATTAATCAATAAAAATCAATAAAAAAATTCACAACTTACTTACGGAAATAATAGAATTTTGTAAAACAGTACCTACTTATTTACACTAAATTTTCAATTATAATATATAATTATAATTATAATATATTATTATAATTTGAATTGACCTAATTCCGAAGTTACAAACTAAAATAATTCATTTTAGAGATTTTTTAAATGAATATAGAATTTTTCTATTCAGACAGCTTTAAATTAAAACTAGTAAATTTCAACCCTTTGTAAATAATATTGTCTAATTATCATTGAATGACAATAAATAAATTTTATCCATTTGTCCTGAATTTAAAAAAATTATTATAATAAAATTCTAGTAAATATGAAAGAAAATATTATTATAATTGCACTAAGAAAAATGATCAATATTATAAGA
>NC_046663.1:26650239-26651822 GCF_010883055.1 Belonocnema kinseyi
GTTGTAGTTTTAACTTTTTAAAGTCTTCTATTCGGCGAAAATGCATTTCTTTAATTGCAATTTTTACCACTTTCATGTAATTTTTTCAATTAATTCATTTGCATTAATCAATAAAATCAATAAAAAAATTCACAACTTACTTACGGAAATAATAAAATTTTGTAAAACAGTACCTACTTATTTACACTAAATTTTAAATTATAATATATAATTATAATTATAATATATTATTATAATTATAACATATTATTATAATTTGAATTGACCTAATTCCGAAGTTACAAACTAAAATAATTCATTTTAGAGATTTTTTAAATGAATATAGAATTTTTCTATTCAGACAGCTTTAAATTAAAACTATTAAATTTCAACCCTTTGTAAATAATATTGTCTAATTATCATTGAATGACAATAAATAAATTTTATTCATTTGTCCTGAATTAAAAAAAATTATTATAATAAAATTCTAGTAAATATGAAAGAAAATATTATTATAATTGCACTAAGAAAAATGATCAATATTATAAGAAGATTTATTATAATATTTGTTTTAACTTGTTGAAAATGATCAAAAATCATGATCAGTGTATTCATTTTTTACCAATAACTTTAAGTTTTGACTAAAAAATTCATTTTCGTGTAAATTTAGGAATCTTCAATTGGACTATTAACTTTTTAAAATCATCTTCTCGCAAGAAAACGCATTTCTTTAATAGAACTTTTTACGACTCTGATGCAATTTTATGAACTTCTCCTTTTTTGTTAAAAATAATCTTTCTTGTTGAAAATTGCATTAAATCGACTGGTTTTTCTATTCTTGAAACCAGAGCATCAAATAGTTGCAAATTTCGGAAAAAAAGCAACTTTCTATAATTATTTGAATTAAATGTTCTTAGCACTAATGATAAATTGTTGTAAAAAATGATTTCGATAGCCTTCAATAATTATTTTTGGTTAAAACAAATTATCTCTCATCCATATTACTCCTTTCCCCACCGAGTGAGTCACGCCTACCCCGAAAGGGAAATGGCTTAATTGTGTAATAAAATTAATGAATTTTTAATTGAAAATTACACAAAAAGTAAAAAACTGTTAAGAAAAGAATCCTAAGAGAAAATTTGGTAAAAATAACAATAAACTGTTTAAGCAACTTGTTGTACATCTAATTATCAGTACAAAGAAATATCTAATGCATTAAAAACAATCTGAACTTTTTTTAAACCTAAACAGGTAATAATTAGCGCGAAAAACTTGCAAAATCCATTTTTTTCACGTATGAGGTTTTTTTGAGAACCTATCAAACACAATTGCGGGGGTGATAATAAAAAATCAATATTTTATTTGTATTCTTATGAAAGATACGTGTTAAATTTTATTTGTCTTGCGCCACATTTCAATACTATTGTATTTTGCTGAAATTAGGTTGAATTTTTTTATTACAAATTTTAAATTATATTGTTTATCTTTATTTTTCAAGGTAAAGTGTTCATTTATTTACAAAATTCTTATAATCAATGAAAATGTTCTTAGAAATTCTTTCGAAATTGTAGTTGATAAACTTTTTTTATTGATATTAAAACAGT
>NC_046663.1:26651922-26653090 GCF_010883055.1 Belonocnema kinseyi
AAAAAATTACATGAAAGTGGTAAAAATTGCAATTAAAGAAATGCATTTTCGCCGAATAGAAGACTTTAAAAAGTTAAAACTACAACTGAAGATTCCTCAATTCCGTTGAAATTTATTTAAAATGAAGTTGAAATATAATTATTATTATGACAATTGCAGTTATTGAACAATTTGAAATGATAAGAAATAGCGAAGAAACGAAAATAGGTCATAAGAAGTACTGGCAGCTTCATTTTTTAAAAATAATGTTTTTAAAAATGTGTTGTTTATAAAAGCAAATGTTTAATTTCGAAACTGAATTACCTTGCATCAAGAGAATGTGGAACAAACGGTTTTCGTTTCAAGATTTTTGTCAATTCAATAAATAAATAATCAAATATAAAATAACACACTAAATAAAGAATATTTTTATTGAGTAAATGTAATATTTATAATTTATTATTTTGTGTTTTATAATATAACAATTATGGAATTTTTAATATTCAAGAATCGTACAATTCAAACATTTTTCTGAGTTCGCAATTTTAATCATAAGGTTACAAACAAAATTAGAATAATCAAATGGTTAGTTATTAAATCAATATAAAAAAATCTGTCCGCAACGTGGGCACATCCTGGTCGTGCGCTTTGCACGCGGTTTGCCTCGCTCGCAAGCTTGTGTGGTTTCTCAATAAAGTTAATTTATTTACATTCAATGTAGATGTAACTTAGGCGAAAAATTTGGTTCAATAAAATGTTTTTGAATCTTTTGTCCTCCTATCAGAAATTTTATTTTGTTATTTATAATATTTAGTTATAACCAGAGTTTATTACCAAATTTTACGTATTTTTTTGTTAAAAAACTTTTGTCTTTAAATGCTGTTTGTCTCTTGTGCCTTGTTGCTTATTTTTTGCACCTGCGCACGATTTTTTCGTCTCATAAGATCGCTGCCGGCTGTAACAATTATGTTAGTAGTCTGACAGGAAACCAGCAGTGTAGTCAGTGGGGCAGGGGGGGTGTCTCTGGCATGAATTTCCGGTATAGCGTTTATGCCGCAAAGTCGCAATTATATTAATCTAGATGGCACCTTGGTCTGCTTTGCGACTGCGCATTGCGAACTACCAGAGGACACTTGTTTAAACGGACAGTTGACTTGTTTTCCAAACTAGTGCCACCGACCGGGCAAAC
>NC_046663.1:26653190-26654406 GCF_010883055.1 Belonocnema kinseyi
GTTATATTTTTAAAATTCGAAAAGAAGTGTATATTTGGGAATCATTTTTTAAGTTCTTTGATTGGTTTCAAACATTGGCAAAGTGCAGTCCTATTGGATAGTGATTTTGGAAACCATTTTTTTGCATTAATTAAAACATTTTTCAAAAGGGTGGAGTTTAAATTCAATTTTTGCTTTAATTTTTAACTCTTTTATTGTTAATAAAAACTTGGTGTTCTACAGTTTTAAATTCAAAGAAAAAATATTGTTTTTGACTTATTTGCTGAAGATAAAATATTTTTATATTTAAAAAATTATTATAGGATAAGAAATGAACACACGCGACTAATCCTGTATTTTGAACTTTACCAAAATTTCCATTCCACGTGTTCACATTTTTTATGATTACTTAGCAACCACGCAATAATTATTCGGGTCCTTGGTCCACATTCACATAGTGTGATATGCTCTGGATTTTATCAATGTTTAAACTTCTTACAAACAATTAATAGGATTTGGCAATTAGGAGAATAACAGATTTTAAAAAGATGATTTCTCTGAAAGAACTTTTGACTTTGTTGACAGATATTTCTTAAATTGTAAAATAAAATAACTTCAACATATAGGCGGATCAATGCTATATAAAGTTCCCAACGCTTGTTATTGTCAAAACATGTTTTGTTCTTACTACCATTTTTATAAACAAATAAACTTTATCGCAACTAATGATACAAAGGTACATACAGTTTCTTTTTTAAAAAGAAAGTCAGAAGATAATTTTAGGTTTCATTACTATATTTTCACTTTAAAAGTAAGTGTTTACATCCAAATGAGAACGGCAGTATTGACACTATTTGACATTTCTCCTGCGATGACACTGTTGTGCTAAAATTTGGATAGAAATGTTACTTCAGACGCTATTTTTCTGAACTTAAAGTTTTCTCTGTGTCTAATTAGAGGCCATACAAAATCTTGATTTTCTAAGGCAAGAAGATAAACTTTCAACGAAAATTGATCAAATTCTAGCTAATAATTAAATTATTAACCAAAAAGAAAAATTTTCGACTGTGAATAGTAAAAAAAATGAAATGGATAAATTATGAATTAATAAATTAGTTTTCAGTCAAAAGTAAACGCATTTGATATAAAACAGTTGAGATTTACACAAAATTGATAAATTTTTAAGCCAATGAGAAGAATTCTCTCCAATAATTTTAATTTCTAACCTGAAAATCCT
>NC_046663.1:26654506-26658889 GCF_010883055.1 Belonocnema kinseyi
ATTTGCTTCTAAATTCGGGACCAGAAATCGCCAAAACCCATACTTAAAAACCGAAAATTTACATTCTGCTGGGAACTTCTTTCTTCTGTATTCTTTGCAAAAGTCCATTTTGGCTTGTGCCATTACAGGCACAGGCCATAAGTACGGTACGATGCAGGATTAAAGGAAAAGGAAACAAAAGTTGCCTAAATTCAAAGCGTCAAGATCTGTAGAATTCTCTCGCGTCCGATTGCTCGCTCACTCTATCGAGAATAAAATTGCGCTATATTAATATAGAATTAAAGATGTACATCAAAACATTGATATAAATAGTTGTAAATATTTGGAAATCGTTAGGATGAAATAATGTAAGGTTTTTTGGCGGCCAAGTGGTTGGTGAAGAATAGGATTTTCAGGTTAAAAATTAAAATTATTGGAGAGAATTCTTCTCATTGGCTTAAAAATTTATCAATTTTGTGCAAATCTCAACTGTTTTATATCAAAGCGTTTACTTTTGACTGAAAACTAATTTATTAATTCATAATTTATCCATTTCATTTTTCTTATATATTCTCAGTCGAAAGTTTGTCTTTTTGGTTAATAATTTAATTATTAGCTAGAATTTGATCAATTTTCGTTAAAAGTTTATCTTCTTGCCTTAGAAAATCAAGATTTTGTATGGCCTCTAATTAAGCACAGAGAAAACTGTAAGTTGAGAAAAATAGCGTCTGAAGTAACATTTCTATCCAAATTTTAGCAGAACAGTGTCATCGCAGGAGAAGTGTCAAATAGTGTCAATACTGCCGTGAGTCAGAAGCCTTCTCATTTGGATGTAAACACTTACTTTTAAAGTGAAAATATAGTAATGAAACCTAAAATTATCTTCTGAATTTATTTTAAAAAAGAAACTGTATGTACCTTTGTATCATTAGTTGCGATAAAGTTTATTTGTTTATAAAAATGGTAGTAAAAACAAAACCTGTTTTGACAATAACAATCGTCGGGAAGTTTATATAGCATTGATCCGCCTATATGTTGAAGTTATTTTATTTTACAATTTAAGAAATATCTATCATCAAAGTCAAAAGTTCGTTCAGAGAAATCATCTCTTTAAAATCTGTTATTCTCCTAATTGCCAAATCCTATTAATTGTTTGAAAGAAGTTTAAAAATTGATAAAATCCAGAGCATATCACACTATTTGAATGTGGAGCAAGGACCCGAATAATTATTGCGTGATTGATAAGTAATCATAAAAAATGTGAACGCGTGGAATGGAAATTTTGGTGAAGTTGAAAATACAGGATTAGTCGCGTGTGTTCATTTCTTATCATATAATAATTTTTAAAATACAAAAATATTTGATCTTCATCAATTAAGTCATAAACAATATTTTTTCTTTGAATTTAAAACTGTAGAACACCAAATTTTATTAACAATAAAAGAGTTAAAAATGAAAGAAAAAATTGAATTTCAACTCCACCCTTTTAAAAATTGTTTGTATTAATGCAAAAAAATGGTTTCCTAAATTACTATCCAATAGGACTGCACTTTGCGAATGTTTGATACCAATCAAAGAACTTAAAAAATAATTCCCAAATATACACTTCTTTTCGAATTTTAAAAATATAACTGTACTCTTTCAATTATGATCATATTATTAATTTTGTTAAAAAAAAGAAAAGAATTCTTCTAAATTATAAAATTTTATCTCAGTAATCACGCAATATGTATTCCTGTTTTTGATTCCGATTTAAAAAGGAAAATTTTTATTTGATTTTAGAAATTTTAGAAATTCTTATGAATAATAATCTAGGTTTGGTGATAGGTTTAACAGTGTATCAAGAACGATCTGTTCCTTTAGTTTTCAGTCATGATTAATTAGTAATTTTACATAATGCTTCATAATTTAGCGAAAAAATCATTATCAAGAATGCACTCGAAAACGGAAAATGCAGAAGACTTATGGGGTGTCCCATAAGGACATCCACTGAATTTTGCCGAAAGAGTGTGTCTTTTCAGAAAATGACACCCGCATTTGGCCAAATCACGATAACATTTGAACGTGACACGCAAAAATGAAAACCTCCGTACCTAACTTCAATTCAGTTGATTTCATGTAAGCTTAAGTAAGCTCACATGACATCGACTAAACTTTTACACTACTGTAGTAATTTTCGTAGATTCTCTTATTGAGCAGCTGTTTGCCAAGGTTTCTCCTGTGCTTTCTTGATTAGGCCATTCAGGAGTAAATGCTGAAGATGGATAATGTTTAACACATTTTGTCGTCCCTGTACATAACTGCTCCTTTGTCCACTTGGTGGTGTTTTCTGACTTCTTTGAAAAGAGGACATAGTCTATTTGCAACCATATGTGCTGCTCCTCGCCGACAATTGGGATTACCAAACCGTCAGATGGGACGCTTGTATCAGCATCGGAAAGCATTCTTCATATATTTTATGTCCAAATTCCAGCTTTGTACTCGTAGCATGTTCAGGTATGAACATGCTAATGAACTCCATTCCAATATCCTTATTGTGCTCTTTGAATATCTTTTGGGGCTAAATCTAGTTGCTTTTTATTGTTAGTATAGTTCTTTAGATTATCCATGGGATATATCTAAGTGATCTTATGCTTTCCATATCCGGGTTTGCCGCAGAAGGAACTCTAGAAATGAGTGAAAAGCCAGACATGGTGTAAAAGTTGTGAGGCAAAAGAGGTAAGGGCTCATAGTGTCGCCCTGAAAAATATCTCGGCTTTAAACAAATTGTGTTACTCATACTTTTTTCTAGAAACTGATTAATAATGACAAATATTTTCGCAAGATAGGCTTATTGCGTGCAATCTTTGACAGTCTATAAGATATTGTATTCGGCTATGCCGTGAGACCCTAAAAGGCAATAAATGTGAAACTTGGACCAATGGGAAACGTGCTAATCAGAAGGATATTAATAAGTACATAGGCTAAATAGTTTGTACAGCTGGAAGGAAGCATCAGAATGTTCATTAGTTAGACTTGTGAGCAGCCTTCCATAAAACTGTAATCAGTTGTTTCTCTACTGTGAAATATGAAGATCATCTCTACTATGGTCTGCACCTCGCTGACCATCTTTAATTCTATTGGTACATATATTAACAATGTAATTAATAAAAATTATATGACAATATATCTTTGGGTTAATGTTCCAGCTTTCTGCAAATAAAAATTTGTCGATTGGATCCGCTTCCACACCTAATTGATATTTTTTCGAAATTTGACCAGTTTGTGTACCATTTTTTTGTTTCGAAATAAATATTTTTATTCAACATCCAAGATAGGAAGACCTAATATAGCAAATTAATTGTCTGTTTAAATCAGACAGTTTCATGTTAGTGAGTAAAGCACAAGTAATTTCAGTGAACAACTGCTGAATTTAGATCCACTTTTTTTTTCTTTATTTCTGCAGAATTCTGTAGAAGTCTTTAAATTCTATATAAGTGTTAAGAAATTTTCTAATTTCTTTAGAATTCATGCTGACTAATTGTAAATTTTTTTAAATTTTCAATTATCTCGATTCTTTAGACTTCACATGTAATCTTTCTAATTCTTTCAAAAATTTCAAAGAATTATCTTGAAATATTAAGGATATGAGCTGACTTATTATAAAATTTCGAAATACTTTCTAACACCAAAAATACTTTTCATCTATTTTTGATTTTTTGTAACTTTGGACGACAGATGAACTGCTATTTTATTGGAATGCATTCTTTAATTATTTCTGAGCTCATCAACTTCCGTCGACCTAATATAGCAAATCACTTTAGTCGAAGCGCGCCAGATTCGTAGTGCGTTAACATTAAAAATTATATGTACAGCTTAAAACCCAGTTTACGATCAAAAATCAGATTTCAACAAAATGTGATTATTAAACAGTTGCATCAGGTAAAAATTACCTCGACTGAGTTATTGGCGCACCATGTGAAAAAAGTTCCGAATTTCGGGAGAAAATTAGAAAATACTGAAGAGACGTTAAGCGACGTTGCCGTCATTTCAAAAATTATCGGTACCCTGCCAAAGAAGTATCAAAACTTTCGGCAAGCATTCCATAGCTAAAGATATACAGATGTTATCGATTCTCATAGACAAATTTCTAGATGAAGAAACTAGTTTGATCACAAGTGAAGAGCTGGAAGAAATTTTAGTTGTATGCTAAAGAAGATTTTTAATGGACTAAAGCAGGGGCCACGCTACTAGAACTGAAAACTTGAAAAATTTTTTCGCAACTTCAAATTCCAGCAATGTCAAGCTGATAAATGTGTCTACGTCACAGTCCACATCTTCTGAGTTTACGTGTTTTTATAACCAATTAAAAAAAAATTGTTCGTTAAGAAAAATGGAAAAAAACGAGTTCAGAGCGGTAATCAA
>NC_046663.1:26658989-26660697 GCF_010883055.1 Belonocnema kinseyi
GACCATCTTTAGTTCTATTGGTAAATATATTAACAATGTAATTAATAAAAATTATATAACAATATATCTTTGGGTTAATGTTCCAGCTTTCTGCAAATGAAAATTTGTCGATTGGATCCGTTTCCAAACCTAATTGATAGTTTTTCGAAATTTGACCAGTTTGTCTGCCATTTTTTTGTTTCGAAATAAATATTTTTATTCAACATCCAAGATAGGAAGACCTAATATAGCAAATCACTTTAGTCGAAGTGCGCCAGATTCGTAGTGCGTTAACATTAAAAATTATATGTACAGTTTAAAGCCCAGTTTACGATCAAAAATCAGATTTCAACAAAATGTGATTATTAAACAGTTGCATGAGGTAAAAATTACCTCGACTGAGTTATTGGCACACCATGTGAAAAAAGTTCCGAATTTCGGGAGAAAATTAGAAGATACTGAAGAGACATTAAGCGACGTTGCCGTCATTACAAAAATTATCTGTACTCTGCCAAAGAAGTACTGAAACTTTCGGCAAGTATTTCATGGCTGAAGATAGACAGATTTTATCTATTCTCATAGCCAAATTTCTAGACGAAGAAACTAGTTTGATCACAAGTGAAGAGCTGGAAGAAATTTTAGTTGTGTGCTGAAGAAAGCTCTTAATGGACGTCAGCAGGGTCCACGCTATTAGAACTGAAAACTTGAAAAAAATTTTCACAACTTCAAAATCCAGCAACGTCAAGCTGATAAATGTGTCTACGTCGATGAAATTGAGAAGAAGACAGTGATTTACTTTTTCGACGTGGACAACAGTCTCATCTCTTTCAATGGATGTTAATACTGTATCGAAAGTTATCAATGAGTTCAAGCGTGTTTTTGAGTTGACTGTCTGCAAACCGGGATGCTATCTCAGAATGGAAATTAAAAAGGAGCCCAAGGATGGATAAATTTTTTTCATTTAACTATTACTTAATTGTGTAGTCAAGGGCAGTGCTTTCAGATCGAGCTGCAAATTTACCCCCACCAAACGTACCGGTTAGGAGCCACAAAACCGAAGGTGCATGATTACCACTGTAAGTTTGTATGCAAGCCGAAAAAGCACGACTAGGCTTCGGTTTTCTGCTGCACGATGATTGCCGATCTGAAAGCTTCGGCAGACTTCGGTGGTCTTCTATTCATATCTCGATCCCCATTTGAAATAAATGAAAGAAACTGTCTATTTTAATGCTTTTTGTGATTCTTAATTTCATGCACGCGTCCAGCTTGGGATTATATTTTTTCAGGTGTATATAATATAAATTATTACTATTATACAGATATTATTCATGCTAATATTATAACTATACTTTAAAATTTTTTTTAATAAACCTGCTAAAGTCGTTAAAATTCTTTTAAAATCTTTAAAATTATCAAAATAAGTTAAAAATTCTTTGAAATCTTTTAAAGCGTACTCAAATATTTAAAATCCTTAAAAATCTTTCGAAATTTCTTGAAGTTTTTTAAAACTCTTGAAAATAGTTTTTAATTTTAAAAATACCCTGAAATATTAAAAATCCTTTAAAATTTCATACAAATTATCAAAACCGATTAAAAATTCCTTGAAATCTATTGAAATATCCACAAATGTTTCAAATCCTTTAAAATCTTTTGAAGTAACCACAACTTTTTTTAAAGATTTCTATGGACTTTGGAATTTTCAAAAATAAGCCTTCTAAATTTTTTTGTT